>NW_003852480.1:780245-786518 GCF_000181295.1 Otolemur garnettii
GTGGTGCTGGACAAATTACAGGTCCTAAATAACTGAAATGTGTCTGATTTTAATCCTCCCCAATTACCTGCCGGATATGTGATCATGACTTGTCTCTATGATTCAGATCTGCAAATACAGACAATATCATTTGTCTTATGGGGTGTTTATATACAGCATACGTTCAAAAATGAGTTCCCTCTTTTTCGCCATTGTTCTTCCTGGAGACCTCTATTGTCCTTTGAAAAACATGATGAAATTTAACCCTTAAATCAATCCCTCTTTCGAAATCACCAAAAAAGGAAAGTTGTGTCCTTGTCAGTTAATGAGAATAGTCAATTAGTGTATGTTATTGACACAAAGGGTATTTTGAAAGACTCACATTTATAGATAACAAAAATGACAAAAATCCATCATCCCATCCCACAAAGCAAAGACAGGAGCAGCAGAGCCAGGTGGAGAACGCAAATCATTATAGATTTCAATCCCCATGGCTTCTCCTGAGTCGCTTGCTTCCTTGAATCTCTCCCTTTAGTAAGAAGTCTAATAGTGGAAAAGACAAAATAAATTCTGCATGGGCACAAAAAAAGTCCAAATAACTGGGTTTTACTATCAAGCACTGGACATTGATGATAAAGAATTAAGTTGCTGGTCAGAGTCCCCCCTTCATGCTCACGGAGCGGCAAGGACTCCGAAGTCCAGTGTTCTGCCAATGAAACGTAACTGACAGACATTTTCTAGCTACCAAAGAAAACGTAAAGGTTTTCATGGGTTTATTTTAAATAATCACATGCTATTGTTCCTTTCCTGAAATAAACAATAGTTCTTTCAAAACCTCCTTGCAGTGAGCTGCAAGGTGAAATTAGCAACTACTTTCATGATCTTAAACTACCAGCTGACTTTCAGGGCTCCAGCTTTCCACAGCTGAGTTGGAGAAAGTTTTAGTGGTCTGAACAGAAAATGAGATCAGCCGCGGTGTTTCCTTAAGCGATAGCCATTTAATTCAGAGCAAGGCTCTGACGCTCTTCACGTCTGTGAAGGCTCAGGGAGGTGAGGAATGAAAACCTAGCAGAGCTGGTTCATGGGGTTTAATGAATGAAGCCATTTTCATAGCAAAAAAAAAATGCAAGGTGAAGCTCAAGTGCAAATGCGGAAGCTGCAGCAGGTTACTCAGAAGATCTGGCTAAGACAGCAGGTGAAGGTGCCTACACTAGATGAGAGATTTTCAATGTAAATGAAACACCTTCAACTGGAAGAAGGGAACTTCCTTCCACCTAGGAAGTTCATGCCTAGCTTCAAAATTAGGATAGGCGGGCTCTCTTGTTAGGGACTAATGCAGCTGCTGACTTCAGGCTGAAGACAATGACCATTACCTCCTGGAAAATCCTAAGGCCTGTTAGAGTTATTCTAAATCTCTGCTTGAGCTCTATGAATGAAACAATAAAGCCTGAGTTGAATCCATTGCTGACTGAGATCGACCACTCAGAAAAAAGGATTCCTTTCAAAATATTGTTGCTTCTCGACAATGCACTATGTCACCCAAGAGCTCAGATGGAGATGTATGTTCAAGAGAGATCAACATTTGTTTTCACACCTGCTAATACAACTTCGATTCTGCAGCCCATCTACCAAGGAGGCATTTCAACGTTCAAGTCTTGTTACTTAAGAAATACATTTTATAAAGCCACAGCTTCCATAGATAGTAATTCCTCTGATGAATCTGGGAAAAGTAAATTGAAAATCTCTGGGAAACAAAAAATTACCATTCTAGATGACATCAAGTATATTCACAATTGATGGGAGGAGATCAAAATATCAGCATTAACAGTAGTTTGGAAAAAGTTGATTCCAACCCTCGGGGAAGACTTTGAGGGGTTTAAGACGTCAGTGGAAGAAGGAAGTACCGAGGTGGTGGAAAGGGCAGGAGACGCAGAATTAGAAGTGGAGCTGAAGATGTGACTGAATTGCTGCAATCTCGTGACTTGAATGGATGAGGAGCTGCTTTTTAGGAAAGAGCCTTAAAGAAGTGGCTCCTTGAGATGGAATCTACTCTCAGTAAAGATGCTGCAAACACTGTTGAAATGAAAAAAGAGGGTTTACAACACCACACAGATTTAAGTGATAAAGCAGCAGCAGGGGCAGAGAGGGCTGATTGCAATTTTTAAAAGTTCTACTGTGGATAAAATGTTATCAAACAACAGAACATGCGACGGAGACATATTTCCTCAAAGGAAGAGCCAACCAACAGAACAGTTTTCACTGCTGAATTATTTTAAGATACTGCCACAGCCAGCCTAACCTCCTGCAACCACACCCCTAAGCAGTCAGCAGCCATCAGCAAGGAGGTCAGACCCTGCACCAGAAAAATGATGACAACTCCCTGAAGCCTCCGATGATTATCAGCATTTTTCAGCAAAGGCCATTTTTTACTTAAGGTATGTACATTGTTATTACATATACTGCTAATGCACACTTACCAGACTACGGTGTAGTATAAACCTAACTTTCACATGCACTATGAAATCAAACAATTTCTGTAGCTCATGGGACCAAATACACAATATATCTGAGGTTGTGTCCGTGTATCTTAATAAAGTTGAAAGTCTCCCAAGTCTTAACTACACTGCTATTTCGTTAGTCCACAGCTGAAACAAGGCATTGTTAAGAAATTACATTAATGTGAAAGTCGAATCGTGTAAGCTTGGCATTCATTATCTACCTTTTAATTTCTCTTTATTTAAGTCTAGTCAAAGAATTTCCTGACCAAAATATTTTAAGGAAAACCAATTTTATCAGGACTTAAAAGCCTGGCTGAGCACAGTGGCACTTGCCTGTAATCCTAGAACTCCAGGAGACCGAGACAGGTGGATTGCTTGAGCGCTGGAGTTCCAGACCACCCTAAGCAAGAATGAGACCCCATCACTACTAAAAACAGGAAAATTAGCTGGGTGTTGTGATGGGCACCTGGGCTACCAGCTTCTTGGGAGACTGAGGGACGAGGATAGCTTGAGCCCAAGAGTCTGAGGTTGCTGTGAGCTACAACAAGGCCACAGCACTCTTACCAGGTCAACAGAGTGAGAATCTTTCTCAAAACCAAACCAGCAGCAACAAAAAAAGACTGAAAAGCCTTAAACTTTACCATGATTTTCTTCCTATCACCAAGACATCAAAATAACATAAAATATAGCTAATCACACTGTCCACATAAGGGAAAAAACAGTACAACAATATAGAGAGAATGATCTTCATGCTTCTATCTAATCCATAAACATAAACAACCTAAGAAAGACTTCAAAAACATTGTGAAAATGTTAAAATTACTATGTTCAATATACAGAGGGTGTTGAAAAAACTTACACATTTTAAGAAAGGAAAAACTTGTATTAAAATTGTAATATTCAATATATGCCAATAACACAGTGGTTCTCAACCTTCCTAATGCCAGGGCCCTTTAATACAGTTCCTGTGGTTAGCGACCCACAGGCTGAGAACCACTGCAATAACAAAAGATGAATACAAGATGCGTTTGCCTTCTGCAGTTACAAAGATGATCAAGTGGTCATCATCGACATCCGGACACCTGTGATTACAGAGAACTATTGCCTGAGCAATGCTGACCAAAGTGCCCACTTGTATTGTGGCACTGACGCTGCAGTTTCTTCCCTAAGTACTGCCAGGGAGCAGGTTTTCTACGATACTCAACATCCCTGAAGGTCCCCATATCCACACCTCCACTGTCATTGTACTTCCACAATGTTCTTGAACTTCAAATACCACTTCAAACCAATCTTGCTCTCCACGATCCTCAAATAACACTTTCTGCCATTTTCTTTGACTATTCTACCTGATGCATGGTTGACAGTCCCATTCATTTCATGAAGGCCATCTTTTAAGCAAAGGTCATACTGCACATTGCTACTGTAACTCAATTCAACTTTGAAAAGTAGTAAGTTGATAATGTCTCTTAAAATGTGGATACATTTTTGGCATGTGCGGTATAAACACATAGGATACAGAAAGTTAATAGGCACCACCCATAGCACTCATAAAGTAACTGCAGGAAACTGTATGTTAATAAGAATGACTCCCCATTCTTTAAAGTGTTTACATTGTATTCAATGTCAGTCTTTTCACTAAATGTAACAGACAACTCTAAAACCATTTACAGCACATATTTAAGTGAATTATTACTGTATGATTAGCTACCCACACCTTTTGAGGTCCACAGTGTAACTTAGAAACACTCATTCAACATCTCTGTCTTGAAGTCAATCTTGTTCTAACCCCAATATCATTTTTAATCACTCTTCCAAATCTGTCTTGGTATAGATCATGCTTTTGTAAATTTTTACATTTTACATTATTTCCTAAATTTTATAGTTGCAGAAGGCTTTAGAAATCATCAGCTCCATCTCTGTTAGTGCATTACACCTAAAGAATATCTGACTATGCTTATCAGAACAACTAGAGCGAAGTCACGGGATACAAGTCATTTGGGGTTCAGGATACTAAAAATGAAAATGCACCCAGACCATCTTTAGACTCCGAGTCTCATCCCAGCCTGTGACCTTACAGTCTCTTATGATTACTTCAGTCTATCTCCAGAATGATAAATTCAAGGCAGGGCTTATGTTAGATCTTTTTGGAAGTACCTCAGAAATATCAATTATTTTAGCATTGATCGATTGCCTGGATTCATCCTACTACCCATGTACAATACATAGAAGAAGACAAAGTAGCTGGAATAGTTCCCGTGATCATTCATTGCTCCATAACACTGACTTTCAGCAGACTTAACTTTCTTCTTGTTGAAGATGCCCTTGTTGTAAGCTAAGGACATCTTTGATAATCAAGGACTTCTTTATTCCTGAGCATCTTGAAGAGAACCCATGTAGGTACTTGTCTAAACTTGTCTAAATTATGTGAATTAATTGCAAATTTAATAACAACATCATCCTACCTGAAGAAATTCCTACACAGATTCAGTGCTGCTTTGTAACTGGTTTTCCCTTTTGCTAAACATATCTGTCTTGGACCCATAAAAATATATCTTCAAGGTAACTGCTCACGCCAGTCTTGGGAAGGACATTTAGGCTATCCATCTCTTTGGGCCATTTAGAATTAACCCACTCTGATTTTCAGCAGCAAATTGCAAGCAAATACTCTACTGTGCATCCCCAAGGATCCCCCGCTTCCTTAAATCCACTCCTGCTGAAAGAGGAAGAAAGGCGAACAAGACCAGGAGGAAACTTAGGGACTGCAAACCCAGAGAGGGCAGAACGCCTTCTTTGTTTATTTGGAAGGCCCCTTCCTAATTTCTTACCTGACTTCCTTCTTTCTCAGCTAGAATGGTAAAAATGTGTAAGGCAAAGCCTGGGGCTGATTCCAAGATAAAAGAGACATGAAGCAGACCCCCCAGCCAGACACCAGTCTGGGCGTGTGGGAACGGTTTTCTATGGTTTCCAAGGTCATCATTCAGAAATTCAGCCGGCTGCCAATAAAGAACCAGCCTTTTTCCTGGAATGTCCTAACAGATCCCTAGGAACCTAGCCTGGGAGGCAGTTACATTTTACCAGATTAGAGGAAACGATGACTCACTGATAAGGTTTCCCAGCCATTTTTCTTTCTAATCATTAACACCTTCAACAGCTGAGTACCTAGATTCCAAGAAGTAAAATAACCACTAGACGCTGCCTCTTCATAATCCCTATGCAAAAGATGCATAGTAAAAATAAGGAGTAATTTCAATATTCTTTGATTTTTATTGTCCGCATGAAGTATCTGTGAGTATTTTACTCTATGTTTCTATACTGATTTGCTAATTATTTTTAAAAGGAAAAAGAAGAATTTAAATATTTAACATAAAACATCAAGAAACTCAATTAGCTAATATGCCAATATACTCACACAATATATACCCACACACACACGTCAGGAACCTAGCCCAGCAGAAAGCACATTATTAAATATATAAACAGATTGACGAATCCGTTCTCATCTCATCATGGGTCAGATGTTGAACTCTCTTTACCAACAACTTTCAATAAAATGTTTCTCTTTACAAACAGGTTTCAACAATGATACATAACATTGTATCCAGTCTATTATAAACCTCATTTCTAACCCCATAAAACATACTGGGAAACTCCATTATTACACTTACACATTTCTCACTTTCACCCTTCAGTTTCTTTTATTTTTTATTCTTTAAAATGCCACAAAATAAATATAACGTTCATACTAACAGAGTTGTTTGATTTTAACTGTCTCTCCCTTGATTCTTAGTACCATCTC
>NW_003852480.1:786674-819362 GCF_000181295.1 Otolemur garnettii
GTATATGTAATTTTTGTAAGATGTGCAGAATTCTTATTATTTTTCTACTTTTCTTTCTAATAATGGAGGTTATGAAACAGAAGACACATTCAGGAACATATGAACACAATATACTATATCTCACAGGGTATAAGCATTAGTGTTTGTTCCTATGGCTGTCATGTGAGTAAATATAATTGTCATTTTTAATTTCAGATGTCTGTCATCTACACAAAGAAAGTTTGAGTTTGTATTTAGAAAACAGCTATTGCATATAACTTTGTTTTGTCTGTACAGCTGTGTAAACTAACATCTCCCTCCATTTAATTTAATAGTCCCACATATCTCCAAAAAGAATGACTGAGCTGATTTTAGTCTAAGAAATCATGCCAGGTTTGACAGGCACTTTCATGTAGCCCTTAGTGGCTAACAAGATGCTTATCTAATCCAGACCTCAAATGAAGGCATGCCAAGACTTACAAAACATAGACTCTAACTTCTCTGCAGCAAATATTTTATGGAAAGTGATTTTACATATGTTCTTGTACAATATTACTACCTTGCTATCATAAAATGCACTGAATCACCTAATGGATTCTACAAACCTAGAGTCTTAACAATGTCTTCTTAGAAAAGAGACTCCATAAGCCTTAACTTGTGGAGAGTTAAAACCTGGCTTAGGCAAACCTCTCATAAAAGAAACCTTTCCAGTCTAGATAGGTATATTACAAACTTTTAGATGAAAGACATTTTCATACAATTACTGGCACTGTTGCTTCAGACGGTGCATATTTAGAGAGACCATAATAATAACATTTCTGTGTTAGAGGTTTCAGACTAAATGTCCCAACCAACGAGGAGAAATATAATATGGGGAGAAAAACGGACCTGTCCACCATGCGTGTCTGCACACACATACACACATGTACACTCTGCTTGGTAACATCGAAACATGAAACGTTTAGCCTGAGGTCTGTTCTACAATAGAAAATACGTTAGCTTATTTTATCTTGTCTTTCCAGTGAAATCTTCCATACTTAAATGACCTAACACAAATAACTGGCAATACATTTAACATACAGGTCAATGAAAATGATAGTTGGAAATTATTTAGCACATAATAATTATTTACAAAGAGGCCTAAAATACTTGGGTGCCTTTAAAAGGAGCTTATGCGGGCTCGGCGCCTGTGGCTCAAGTGGCTAAGGGGCCAGCCACATACACCTAAGGTGGCGGGTTCGAATCCCCAGCCCAGGCCCTCCAAGCAACAATGATGGCTGCAACCAAAAAAATGGCCAGGCGCTTTGGTGGGCGCCTATGGTCCCAGCTACTTGGGAGGCTGAGGCAGGAGACTTGCTTGAGCCCAGGAGTTGGAGGTTACTGTGAGCGTGATGCCAGGGCACTCTACCCAGGGGGACAGCTTGAGGCTCTGTCTCAAAAAAAAAAGGAGCTTATGTGGCTTCAGGGCTTTTGCTTTCTAACAAAATGATTTCCCCAATTGTCAAATATCCTGGCACTTCAACTAATATTGAATCGTGCATTACATTTCACAACTTTCATGGTGGTAGGTATCACATAAAATATTGGTTAAATTATTTAAAATCTTGTATTTAAAAAAATATATAGAAAGCCAAAATATAGAAAGTTTAGCAGGACAGGAGACTTGAGGATGACCGGAAATGTAATAGGCACCAGGATTAATAAAAGATAGGTTGTGTAAAACAGAACAAGAGAAACTTCCAACAAAATCTTTTATGTGACACAGTAATTATTGATGTAATAATACCATGGGGGGGGCAGGTTTTAGATGCATCACTTGTGAGTCACTGTAAACCATCTTACCATGAGTAGAGTATTCATAGACATAACAATCAAAATACTATTCCTTCATCCTAAAAGACCATTCCCACAAGACTTGTACTTCTAGTTGAGACTTACATTTCTTTTCTGTTTAATTAAGTGGCTCTCAGCGTTTAGCAGATTGTGTAACACACTGTGAGTTGATATTTGGCAGATATAGTTTTGTTACCAACCAGACTGTCATGCTGCAGTTATGATACTTTGTTAGCAGAACCTTGATTTTAATCAGACTCACCAAAGTGACCATGACCTTTCATGAGAGGAGGAACATCTCCCAAGCTGTGAATCACAACTGAACTAATGTAACTAACAGTCACCAGGCCACTCCCCAATGGTGACTGTTGAAGCAAGGTCATGATTCCATGTCTGACAAATAAAGAAGTTGCTCTTTCAAAGAGTTGTTTGTGGGGAAGCTCCCCTTTTCTATGTCTGGGGACAATTATGGGAAGGGGTGACTCTGGGGCAAGCCTAAAGTCTACAGTCCACAAGCTGAGAAAAAAAGTTTTTTTGACAACACCTACTGATCCTGTCACTGAGCCCATGAATTAACCCTGAAGCTACACTAACTACAGACTTCTTATTATACAAGACAATAAATATCTAATTTGGGTTTGTTATTATCTGTGGCTAGAAGTACACTAACTGATGATAGGTATACTATTACTAGAATTTTTATCTGTATCTCCACATAGTATGTATTCTTAAAAAAATATGGCCTACTATCAAAAACTTATTTCTAAAAATAAAAACGTATCATTTCTGGATACAAATACTCTAAGGAGCACCATACTTCACTAGGAAGTGAGAAAGGAGACACAGAACACCACGGGTGAGTGCAGGTATAAAAATCTCATTCCGATTTAGACATCATTTATAATGATTATTTATATAGCCCTATTTATTTAAAACCTGCCAACCTCATCAGGAAGGAACTTCCTCTATAGAATTTAGTGTCAAGAAAGAAAAGGCTGGGACCTGCCCTTCTCATTGATGCTGGGCCGTTCCCCATTCATAACCATTTCGTTTTCAAGAATAGCAATAGGTTATTTATGATACTATTTAATACGAACATGAACATTCTGCTCGAGGTCATGCATTTCATTTTAACTCTTTCTCAGCAGTGAGTTAACTGACAATGTCAGACATGATAACATCTTTCAAAACAAGAAATAAATCAGGGGCAGCGCCTGTGGCTCAAAGGAGTAGGGCTCCAGCCCCATATGCTGGAGGTGGCAGGTTCAAACCCGGTTCTGGACAAAAACAGAAGGAAGGAAGGAAGGAAGGGAGGGAGGGAGGGAGGGAAAGAAGGAAGAAAGGAAAGAAAGAAAGAAATCATTCAAGAACATTTAGGAATCCATATTGACCACTACTGGTAGAATAATAGACAAACTTCTGTTCAAGATTTTGGTCTAGTAGAGAAAAATCAGAAATCTGACAACTTGTCCCATATTTGTTCAAAAAGCTTTCTCATAGAAATCTCCCTTCTGAATAATTCACTTTGTGAAAATCTTTTCTTGATAATTATCAATAGGAAGTCCAAATGTGGTTATAATGAGTATGTGTACACTAATTCAAACAAATCTAAAAAGTTAGAATAACTTATATCTTATATAAGTTTATATTTACATCAACTTATGTCAGAATCCACAGAGAAGTTCCTGAGTCAGTCAATAGTATTATTTGCTTTTACCACTGGGTTGGGGGGGTAAGTAATAAAAATTCAGGCTTGCCCTGTGCCTGAGGGTGTATATTCTTGTCTTCTGAATGTACCTATCAGAAACATTAGGGTCACCCCAGTATCTAGAGAACAATATTAAGAAAAGGAAAACTTAACACTGCTGGAAGTCGTTTAGGGCGACAATTAGCCAATTGGCCACTAAAATAACCCTGTTTTAGACTGCAACTCTGTGCATATATTTATGCCATCTAACTAATTATGATTTCATTTAGTTTCACAGATCCTTTAAAGAAACAAGATCTTTTCTGATTATAAATTCAGACGTATAATTAAATCTGAGATTAAAATAGTCTCCAAAGAACGCCCCAACACATGATCTTTTTCTGTTCTTGCTTCAACATCCAGAAACTTGTCTCTTACTATAAGAAGTACCTAACCTTTTAAAATCCATTTCTTTTACCTTGATTTCCTCCCACAACAATGAATCTTGCTTAACTTGGGGAGCTTTGTTTGTTTGTTTGTTGCAATTCACATCCTTTTATTCTTAGTCTCTCATTCATTTTTCATCCAATGTCCCTGCCCTCTAGTCACACAATATTGTATACTAGGTCCAACAATAAAGTTTGCAAACTCCTCCTAGAAAAAGTGCTCCATACCTACCTCTTTGCTGAATATCACTACAGTCACCAGATGACCCAGGGAAATCCTTAGAGGTGATATCCAGCAGTGAGGTAAGAAAATGGAGCACTTTTTCTAGGATGATTTTGTGAACTTAACTAACCTCCTATCTATTATTGGCCCCTTTTGCATTATTTTTACCAAATTCTTAACTTTTTTTTTTTTTTTGCACATGAGCCTTTAGGAACTACCAATAGTAAGCATTTGTTAATATTTTGAGAGAAAAAAGAGTACATATTCACAAAATTAAAGAGGGGAACTGTTCACTCACGAAGTACATACTTGAGAAAACCAAAGTTTTTTCTAAGTCTACTCAGTGTTTCGAGTCCCTCAGTCACCTGAGGTATTCTAACATTATATAACGATTCCTGGTGCACAATGATGCCTTTGTAAACTGCTCTGAGAACTCTGAGAGAACAGCCTGCTACGTGTTGACTACTGCGTGCACCGTTAAAACTCCATTGTTCTGGATGATGACAAACCTCTCATTTTTCACTCAAAACTTATTATCTTCAGAAATCCAGTTTTCTTGCCCAGACAGAGACCATGATTTCTTAACATTGTTCACAGTTGATTATTTTTTCTCTGTTTTTCGTCTCCTCAGATACCCATCTGAGACTACAAAATCTCACCTACAGGTCCGGGACTCTCCCCTCACATCATGCCTTGTTAATGCCAACCTAATTTGGACTGTGTCTTATACCTGCCAAGAGCATCCACGTACACAGGGTAAGAGGTCCTCTGAGCCTCATAATGTCCCCAGGCTACTGAGAAGGAGCAGGTTATTTTTGTCAGGATACATGCAAGAAAACTTCGGCTGAGGTGGAGTTCAGTAACTTGCCTAAATGTTAAAACTGGGATTCCAGCTTTGGTCAACTTCAAGACCAATGCTCAAAAATGCTATACCGTCTCTTAACATTCCTCATGCCTGTGACAACAATACTGCAACTGGGAGTCCACATACGAAAGCCGAGCCTTTCATGTACTGGTATTGAGCTCTGGGGCCACACAACTCCACAGAGTGCAATGACCCAACCTAGTACGCCAAACTCTAAAACTAAAAGGAGACTGGAAGCCTACAGATATTCTTTCGGTTTTTTTTTCTAATCTTGGATGTTGCCCAATTTTCAACAGCCGCCAAGTGCTCTTCTCTATGAATGGAATCTAGGGCACTGTACACCTTGCAAGTTTTATTTTTAAAGGTTTAATCATAGCTGAAACTGTGTGCATATGGCTACTTTTTAAACGTGGAAAGGCCCAAGTGTTGGTTTATCTGGGGGAAAGGGATGTCCTGCCCACAAGTAGGTGTGTGGGTTTCTTTGATTATTTGATCGATTAATTAATTTTTTTATTTACTTATTTTCACCTGAACAGCTCCCCTGTGTTAATACATGCAGTTCCTCGGAGTTAATACATGCTGTCATTTGAGTTAACACATGACAAATGCCCACCTTTGGAATCATATGGGAAAGGGAGCATCAGTCAGAAATAGAGATCCATGAGTGGCAAAGACAAGCGGCTGGACGTGGCTGCAAGGGAAGGGATGCCCAAGCATTCGTGCAGAGAGAGACCAGGGCTGCCAGGGGTCTGTCCACCATAATATACAGCCCACTCCTCCTCGAACTTTGAAGATCTGCTAGTCTGAAAGTGATGGCCTTCCTCCTGCACACACCCTCACTCCAGGCCTCCTGCACACACCCTCACTCCAGGCCTCCTGCACACACCCTCACTCCACGCCTCCTGCACACATCCTCACTCCACGCCTCCTACCCTCAGACTACGCTGCTCCAGCACTTGGCACACACTGCTGCTCTGTTGGGACTGCTCCTTCCACCTAGTGAATTCCCCTCTGCCTTCTACACTGGGAAAGTCTAAATTTTTCTGAGAAGTCTTCCTGAACCATTGTCCCCTGTCCTATCACCACCTTCACTTACTGAAAGCTAAGGCTGTTCCTTCCCATGGTGCCAAAGCACATGAATCCTCTTTGGCTGGTTTACATGTCTAGTACTAAACTGAGTTGGTCTGAAACAGGTGCAAGATCTTTCAGCTCCCTTTACCTAGCCTGAAAACCGTAAATAGATGCTCAATAAATATGTAGACTAAAATGCTAACATTTAAAGCCCCCTAATACACCCCCTTTTACAATGTTGCATGTAAATATTGCTAAGGCAGCACAAGGGCAAACAGACATTTAAACAGCATCTTTTATACATTTCTTATTGCTGAAGTGTATTATTTCAACGTTTACATTTTTCTGTATATGTATGCATTTGATTCATGCTTCCCCTAAGGACAGAGATTGTGTTCTAATAACTGTATCCATCAAGTGTTTCAGGAGATTACAAGGACTGGTTAAATGTTCTTAAAACTATTATCAGTCTGTACTCAAGTTTATATTCAAATCATTTTCCATGAAGACTAGCAAAGCTGTGGACATTATCCTCAGTTTCATAAAGTGCTCTGAGAAACAGTGATTTCCATCCTCTGAGTAATAGGAGACAAATGGCAACAACTTCTGATGAACGATTCAGCAAGCTTTAATAGCATTCAGATTAATAACTTAAGCTCCACTTCAGCTAAACAATATGAACTTTTCCTCTCTCTTTAAAATGTGTCCTAAGACAGCTGGCTTTATGACTGAATAATTTACCATTCGTACCAAAAGCAAAGCTTTTAAAGTTATCATTTCCATCAATGGGTGCAAAAATATAGTTAGAATGAACAAGATCTAACATTCCACAGCACAATAGGCTGACAACAGTCAACAGTAAGTTACTCTGTACTTTGAAACAACTCAAACAGTGGAATTGGAATGTTCCCAACACAAAGAAATGATAAATGCTTAAGGTGATAAAGAAAAAAAGATCGTTTCCTACTAAAAGTAAACTTTCCATTGATGTCAATGGACCTTAAAGAGTTTTATAATTAAATAACTTGAACACAAACTACTACTCTTATTCTAAATGCAGCAACAATGCATCATTTTACATAAACGTAAAATACTGTGTCGAACAGGCACCAGCTGAGCCCTCCAGTGTGGGTCTAGAAGTCTTGTGCAAACTCTGAACACAGTCATGACCAGGCGCAAATGCTAGCTCTATCTGCTATATAACCATAATCTGGAGCATTTAAAACACCTGAACTTGGAGTTCTTTATCTATAAAATGGGCTAAAAATACCTACCACGTAAGAGAAGTGTATGTAAAGTATAAACAATGCCTGGAAAACAACAGGGGCAGATATTGTTGCAATAATGATAATCATTTTCCTTAAGTACATCTTATCATACTTGAGACATAATTAACAAAAGTGATATATGTTTCTCACCTCAGCTTTGTAATCCTGTTAAGTACAACCAAACACAACTAAGACAGAATGAATGGTCTCTTCCTTAGAAACAGTCCTCAGACAAGGTTTATTTTTTATTTACATTGCTGTAACTTGTAAAACATTTCCTCAGATGGCACCACCATTTCTCTTGCCATAACTCTCCAATGAGAAAAATTAAATTTAAAAAAAAGTAATAAAATCCTAACAGATTATTATGACCAAAGAAGTTAGAGGAAACTAATGAACACTTAATAAGTTTAAAAATAAATAGAAATGTGCTTTTATATTAGGAATTTCCAAAGCAGTGTCTTCAGACAAAGGATTTTATCTGAATGTATTTCGTCCCCACAGATGAACGGCACACTCGTGTCAGACGGCAGTGGAAACACTCAGTAGCTGTCACTCCAGCTATTTACTAGCTCTGTCAGATTTCTAAGGCAAGACTCTGAATTTTCACATCTAGGAATTTTCTAGCATTTTAGAGGATTTCACCTTCCTACTTACTCCCTTGGAGAGAAACCACATAGATACTGGAATATGCTTGACCGGGTCCTCATTGCTCAATACTACCACACGGATTTATCGGGTAACATCAGAAAAGTCACATATGGGACCTTATGGCACCATTTCTCAATGATCTGCTCTTCAGATTTTGTACTGCAATACTGTCTATTTAGAAACCCAATAACAGTATTTGCCAGAATTCATTTTAAATTTTGCTGGTCACCAAAACAATTTTAGTTAAAAAAAAAAAAAAAAGGTTATGGTATGAACAGTCTAGTTTTCTCAGGGTGAAAGGACATATTCCATTCATTACATAAAGTGGTAACAATACATGTTTTCAACATCAGCCCTTTGATTTATTGTAAGAGGTACCCCACAGATACAATAAATAAAAAGAGCTCCATTAGTTCTATTTTTCAAATCATTCACCACCATTAAAAATAATTCTCACAACACAATAGTGGGGACAATTACGGCTCCCACTGGTCTGTCAGTGTCTATGATTGGCTGACCAGCAATGAGGAAACTAAGATATTCAAGGAGTAATTAAATGTAATACAGAAATTCAAAATGTTTTGACATTTTACACAGAAAATATAAATAATATACACATTACATGCTAAAGTCATGCATGAAAAACATGCCAGAAGTTACATATTTTTTCATCTCAGAAGACTAAAGTTTGAGGCTTCTTCTTAGGTACCATGTTCCCTGTAATACACAACCATAAATCATTCATCTCCCATTCCTGACATCTTCCAAGGTACCTGATACATAGCAGGACCTCAAAACAATGGTTGAACAATTTTATCATATATTGATAACAGTAATTCTGTGGCTAAAAAGACATCCATGCCTAAACTTACTACTTCACTATCATAAGTGTATTGGCAACAATTTTGTATATTAACTTCTTCTCCTTTATAATATTGCTCAACTAAATTTTATTGTAATAATATTAACTTTTTATTGAACCTTAAAAGAATCTTTTGAGAAACAGTTTAATCATAGTCTAATAGATGATGTAGAATTTTATAAACTATATATATTATCAGTCTATTAACTTCCTAACTGGACAACTTAATTATCTAGTTCTCCCCTGCCAATTCATGCTGAAGGCTAGTATTTAAACTGTTCCATATGCAGATCATACACCATTTCAGCATTAGATCCCAGAACTGTTTTTAATGAATAATCCACCGTAGCAGGTATTATAGGTATTTATAATTCATTTTTTAAATTCAGCGATTTGTCAATCTGAACTGAACAAAACATACAGCAATATTTCAATCATGTATTCAAAATCATGTATTCAAAATCAATCAATCTTCCAGTTCAGAGACAGATTGTATAACAGGAAATCTGTTAAATAGAAGATAAAATTGATAGCAAGAATAATTGGGACTCTACCACATAAGAAATTCAAGAAAACTCTCTGGTTAATAAGTCAGACGACAGAATTTTTTCATAAAAGTTAATAGGAAAATGAGCAAAAACAAAGCAAGAGGCTCTTTACTAATCTTTGTTCCTTAAATTCACATTTAGATTCTATTCATTTTTATTGATTTGGAACCTTTCCCATATTCTTCAAAGAACCTTTGCTAGTTACTCCTACCCTCAGGATTTTCACAGCAACTTAGGAAGGTATTTTAATAATTCGGCACACAGGCTACTCTACCATATACGTGTACAATTACATCCAATTATGAAATGCCTGTTTTGAATCTGTTATCTTCAAGTCTGGAAGTAAAGCAGAAGTTCTCTGAATTTAGGCACTACATTTTTCCTGGTCCTCTCGCAAAATCTCCAGCTCTATGCATCCCCCAGGGCATCCAGCACAGGCTGACCGTGTACCTCATCATCCAGAGAGCCTTCAGGTGGCAAATGGGGCTCTGCTGCGAATAACCAAATCAGCATGGACTGTTCACTTAGTTCGTAAAATCTATTTCTAAAGAAAGTTAACACACAAGTACTATAGAAGATATCCAAAAATGTAAATGATGTTATATGTACCTTGGGAGAGCAAAGTAACAGGAAAAAACCTAGGCGTCCTCTGGAACGTCAGAAAGTAATCCATTATACCTTTGTTCCTCGAAGGGATTGAAGAGAAGGACGTGTATATGTGTGTGTGTCTGCTGTATACAGTATAACATTGGTGCTGAAACCGTGAAACAGAAGAATCAATGAAGGAACAGAAGAGCTGAGGGCTCAAGAAGCGAAGGTGACTAACGCATTAAACGTTGATGTTCTCACAGTAATAATTAATCCGCTTTCATTTCAACAAATCAAAAGAAGCTAATTTAGTCAAAGCTCCACAAAATTAAGATTAATACATTATTACAGGATTTAACTGAATAAGAATGAAAACAATATCAAGACTAACAAATTCTGGTTCGTTAAAGATTAAAGCAAACATAATGGCCCTCTTTACCATAAACAATTTAGAAATCCATAAGAGTTAATTTAATCTTTATTATAATAATTCAAAATTGTGTAATAATCTGTGTGTTAGATATAAAAAATCGTCATGGTCTTCATGAAGTTTCTGGGGATCAACACATCTCCACCAATGTTTATGCATCTAATTGATCAGCAGAAGAGCACGAGATCTGCCCTAAATACATTCTCATTTACTCTCCAAAGTAACCTTGAGAGGTGTGTGATACCTTCATTTTAGAGTTTAAAAAACCTAGGGATGGAGAATGTGTATGTGCTCCTGGTCACACACAGCTCTTATAGGTCAGACTTCAAAGAGCAGCGGCACCTGGCCGGGATTCCTCAGCCCTATATCATAGCGATTAGTGCCAACACAATCAGACCAAACTTTTGGCACAATTTTAGGCTGTGAAATTTAAATTAATAGATTGATAAACTATTGACGAACGCTCTAAATTTCAGTTATACACGTGTTTGCAAAAGGCAGGCATAGCACGTTGAATGTGCTTTAAGAGGTGAAAAGACAGAAATAAACTGTGCAGACCACCTCTGTGCTCTCTGCACTTGAAGTTTCTATAGTAACCAAAGCAGATACCAGGGACAAAGGTATTCAGCCACTCAGGCCTGTGAACCTCATGAAAACACATCCACGAAAGAGGCTTCATGAGAAAACTGCCAGCTAAAATATCACCAAGCAGCACACCTGATCTTTTTTCCAGAAGAAAATATTCTGCTGAATATGTGAAGATTTCAATTTGATCCAAAGAACAGACAGTTTGCCCATCAATTATCTGCTAAAACGGCAGCATCACTTTGGGCGTTAGAAATGATATCACTCCCTTTAAGAGAGGAATAATTTAATAACCACATTACAGAAGCTCAGTGGATACTGCTCTGTGTAATAAAGAAATCTAAAAATGTACAGACCTTGATGTAAAATAAAAAGTAGGAGAAAAAGCTTATTTGGGTGTTGAGAGGCAGTAAGATTAAGTTCTTCGGTTTATAGAGGTAAACAGATAGGTGTTTGACTCACAGATAAACAAGTCTTACTTTTAAAGTAATTTTAAAGCTATGTTTTCTTTAATAATTCAGCAAAGGAAATACACACACACATATATGGAGTGAGAGAGAGAGACATTCTTTCAAACTCAACACACTCCAGGTTAGCTTTCTTCAAATTTTCATTCTACCTTTTCTCCCTGAACAGAAACACACTTTCCGGTCATAAAATTATGTGATTTTTGCCTACCCTAAATAGACTGACTGAGCCCAGCTTACCTATCGAGAGATAGGTAAGGTAATAAATTATATACCTTTTCTATTGAAATGTTAGACAACATGCAAAAACTAAAACTTGCCTACACGTATTTCTAGAAACCTAAAAATGAATATTTATTTAATAGACAGCCATTCTGTAGATACAGGATATGGATAATTCTGTAGATACTCCTAGGTATCTCCATTTTTTGAGATACCTAGGAGTAACTCTGTTACCATACATAAGAGATGAAATATATAAAAAGTGACATTCCAAAGAGATCCCCTTTAACACATCATTGTGATGAAGACTTAAGTAATTGTGTTTATAAATAGAGTAATAGAGATAGGTAAGTGGAGTTGGAGGAATAACAGGAGGTCTTTGAGATGAGATGCTGCCGTATGTAGCGTGAAAGGATGAACAAGGATGAACCAGTTAAAGAAGAGGGCAGGGAAGTGAGTGCAGACTGGGGAATGAAGAAGAGGCCTTCCATACCCAGCTGAAGAGCTTGTAAGTTCTCTAAAATTATATTATGTACACAAATCATTTGGGTTTCTCTTAAAAATATTGATCTTGGACTGATCCCTAATTCATCAGTTGAGTCCATATCGAATGTGGGAAGCCACATTTTTAATAATGTCCCAGTTGGCTTTGATATCTTGACATTCATGAATTCTACAAAGTGCTCCCCAGAGATAGCAGGCAGTCACCAAAGGTTCTCACAAGCATCAAGCACATGCAAGGTCAAGTATACTTTCAGTAGATCCCTCCAGAAACTATGTAAAGGATTTATATGAAGAGGGTGACTGCTAGTGTGATTTAAGGTTCAATGTGATACCTGTCTTTAGGAATGCTGAATCAACAATGCCACATCAGTGGTCTAATTTAAAACAACTACAAACATGTAATAATTGAGTTTTAAAAAGAAACAGGACTTAATTGCCATGCTATTGTAATGACAACTGGCATCATCACACCTCACAGCCATTCAATTTACAGGCAAATTGGATTCATTTGGTATTAAAATGGAATGGGGAAGACTAGGAGGGGATCATCGTTGAGTCCTGGACAGAGAAGAGAGTTCCTTATCAACTGACTTGGATTTTCATCCCTTTCGTGTTCTACTTTGCATGCAAAGTCGTGGATAAAAGCCGCTGTAAAGAAAGGAGGTCATGACTGGAATCCTTTTTCCATCAGTAATGAATAGTGACTTCAGCCAAATTACCTAATTTTGTTGACTTCCTAACACCTGTAAAACAGGGCTAATTGTACCTTCTTAAACCATTGTGAACATTAAATAAAATAATATACAAAAGTGCCCTGCACTTATTTCTCATGCCTATAAAAACCCCTCATTTACTTAATAAAAGTAGCCTCTGTCGCTCAGAACACTAGTTCTCTCATTTACAAGATCCAGGTAAGACTGAATGATCTCTTAAGATTTTTGTGTAGCCTAAACCTTAAGAACATATGAACAAATTGAAAGAAAATGTTACCAGTGTGTGTATTTGTGTGCGTTTGCTATAAATGTATTCCAACTAGCTACTCTCATCCAAAGCTCCAACATACCTCGTCAGTGAAGTAGGACCCTAGCTGGTAATACGCACTGACGTTAGCTATTATGTATAGGTGCCTATTACGACTCTCTAACCCTCTATTCTTGCTTTATTTTTGTTCTTGGCACTCTTCACCAACTTTAAATGTTTGCTGGTTGATGCCCCCAATGGACTGTAAGCTCTATGTGTTGTTTACTGATGAACCGCTGGCTTATAATATTTGCCCAATAAATATATGTTGAATAAAAGCACGTATTAAAAAGAAAATTACCCAGAGACCTGCTCTTAAAAAGAACATCATCTTTACAACAAAGGGGACACTAGACAAGGAAAATCACACACTCTAAAATTCCCCATCTTGGCGGTACCCCATACCCCTTTTGTACATAACTAGGATATAAAAGGATCAAGATGCTGGCCTGTGTTTTCCTCTCCTGTGGGCATGTGGATTTTCATTTACTAGTTTCACGTTAATATTGGGCACAATGTAGGATTATATGGGACACCTCCAGGGTGAAGGGCTCAAGTGCAAACTGAACTTTACCCAACAAATGCAAACAATCTCACCTAATTATTATGCGCCCTTATGTTAATCTGAAATTTAAAAAAAAATAGACACTAGAGCCGACAAAATCTTGGAATAGGCTTAGAATCAGAAATAAACACCAATCTCAAATATCCTCTTCAAGCTTTATTGAATGAAGTAATCATAGTTTCTTACAAATTAAAGCATGACAATCTGAGAACGCTTGCTGAATAACGATACCATATTCTGAGTGCCTGCTATATGACATTGTTTTATTTTATGTGTTTTATATTTATGACCTCATTGAATCTTCATTAAAAGCTTGTGTGTGACTATAGTACCATTCTTGAATTTTATACACCAGACACCTGGGTAATGTATTTCATATAATCATTGATGCCTATTTTTGTCCTCAGAGATGAGTTTGTGTCCCACAGTATGCAATGTGCAAACTGAAATTGTGATTTAAAAGAAATGAATAAAATTTACTCAAGTAACACAGAGACTTAAACACAGAGATATATACCTGAGCCTGTGACTTCAAAACTTCACCTTCTAAAAAATATTTCTGATCTGAGATTTTCCAACATATCAAGTGGACTAAAAAGCCTTTCAATCTATCAACCTAGAGTAAAAAATATGTATCTAATTATCTCCAGTGTCAACATTTTAGAATATCTGCATCCAATCTCTGATTCATTCCTAAGGAACTACTATTTGCCCAGGATTTTCCTTAGCAAAGTAAAGAATTTCAAAAGTTCAGCTTTTTTCTTTTAAGACAAAGTCTCACTTTGTCACCCTTGGTAGAGTGCCATGGCATCATACCTTACAGCATCAAACTCTTGGGCTTAAGCGATCTTCTTGTTTCAGCTTCCTGAGTAACTGGGACCAGTGAGCTAGTTAGTTACTCCCAGCTAACTTTTCTATTTTAAGTTGAGCCAGGGTCTCACTCTTGCTCAAGCTGGTCTTGACCTCCTGAGCTCAAGGAGTCCACCAGCCTCAGCCTCCCAGAGTTCTAGGACTAGAGGCATAAGCCACCACACAACCCTCAGCTTTATTTTAAGTACATTAGAATGACCATTCTGTGTTATTCAACAGGCATTCAAGTCCTACATTCTACATCGAAACAGAATAGAGGAACTTAATTGCTGTATACTACATCACATTTAATGTACTACACATATAACACCTCAAACACACCTTAGCTCTGCTTATGAGCCTGTTCTGTAAAGTATCAGCGACCAAGAACATGAAAAATTTAAGATTTCTTTGCTCTTCTTTTCATTAAAATTGTATCCATTGTTAAGTAAATTTCATTTCTGTTACTTGCTTAAAACTCAAAAATGTTTACGGGTCACAGTGAGGGCTGGCTTAGTTTACTCTTTTACGTAACATAAAGTAGGAATAATCACTTTCTCCCTTTGATTTACAGTATTTTTTATAATCACTTGTAAAACATGTGATACAATGGAATGTAAAGCTATAATTTTAAGAGCAGACAGATGAGTAATGGGAGTTGACTTCCTGGTTTTTCACTACGTTGTAATTAAGAATTCTTGGAAGGTACCTTAGGGGGACAATTTTAAAAAAGATTTATGATGTACTTTTAAAAAATCCTGAGCATGGACAAAGGTCTACCTTTGAAGTCTGGGTATATAATTTGAGTGTAAATAGACTTCTGATTCATAAAACTCTTCTAGGAGCATTTCCTCTTTGCACACAGGTCTAGCGATTTTTCTGGCATTGTTCTGAGGGAGTCTGAAGGCAAGAAAAGAAAAATGTACCATGGGCTCCACTCAGAGCTCCATTATATTTGGCATTTGGGATTTTTTCCCTCAATTATATCCAATTACATATAATTTTACATAAATGTCTTATTTTAGAAAAGTTTTAAATTTATAGAAAATTGTGAACATAGTAACAAGTATCCACATAGCCTGTACGTTCATTTCACCTATCATTTATATCTTAACATTCCTAGGTATATTTATCCTCAGTAATGAACCCACGTCGGAGCATTATTACTAAATAATGTCAACATTTCATGCAGATTTCCTTAGGTTTTGCCTACCGTTCTTTATCTGACTCAGGATAGGACATTCACACGGTCATTCTGTGACCTTAGGCCTCTCTTAACTAGCAGTTTCTGAAAAATTTCTTTTCATAATGATGACCTTGACAGGTTTGAGTCCTACTGGTGAGGGACACCTGCAGAGTACATTTCCCTGATGTTTTTCTCATGCTTAAACTTAGGTTGTGGGTTTTAGGAATACGACCACAGAAGAATATGCCGTTCCCCTCACATCATACCATTGGTATCTATTATCAATGTGACTTATCACTGTTGATGTCAACCTTCACCACCCTGCTGAGGTAGAATCTGTCAGGTTTCCCACTGTAAAATACTCTCTTCTCTCTTATTCCTCTACTCTTTAGAACAGTGGTTCTCAACCTTCCTAATGCTGCAGACCCTTTAATACAGTTCCTCATGTTGTGGTGACCCCCAACCATAAAATTCCAACGAAAATAATGAGGAACTTTATTAAAGGGTCACGGCTTTGGGAAGGTTGAAAACCACTGCTTTTTGGACATATAGAAGTGGATAAATATTATGTTTCCATTTGTAGGAAGTTCATGAAAAAGTGAAAGCAATCCATGGTGACAGAGTCGAAAAAAAGTAATTACAGTGGGGAAAAGTATTGACTGGGTGTAATCATGTAAAACTTCCCCAAGCTGTAGGCTTAATTTATGCATTTTCACACTTAAGTACATATATGTTGTGATGGTAGCACAATATATAGCATATATGTTGTTATGTAGCAACTTGACGGGGCTAAGGGATGTTCAGATAGCTGCGAAGACAGCAGTTCTCAACCTGTGGGTCGCAACCCCTTTGGGGGGTCTCCTGAATATCAGATATTTACATTACAATTCAGAACAGTAGCAAAATTACAGTTATGAAGTAGCAACGAAAATAATTTTATGGTTGGGGGGTCACCACAACATGAGGAACTGTATTAAAGGGTCACAGCATTAGGAAGGTTGAGAATTACTGTGCTAAAACATTATTTATGGGTGTGTCTGTGTGGTTTAATCCACAGGAGTTTCGCATTTGCATTAGAAGACTGAGCAAAGATCACTTTCCCCAGTGTGGGAAGGCACGATCCCACCCAATAAGGGCTGGAATAGAATAAAGAGCAGAGAAAGGGTGAATTCACTCTTTCTTTTCTAGCTGGAACATCCATCTTCTCTCGCCCAAGGACAACAGGTGTGGCTGGTTCTCCAGCTTTTGGACTCAGACTGAATTCACCACAGGCTTGATTTTTATTTTAGGTAGCAGGAATATTACTAAAAAATTGAAGGCAAATTGGACTTTTAAAAGTTAATCATATTTTTTCCCTTAATTTGTAGCATAATTTCTGATATGCTTTAATTTTACATTTATTTCCAAAGAGAATCTGACTGGTAATAGCAGACCGGGGTTATGCTGGGGCCTCAATCCTGTTCCTATATCCCACTGTGCATTGATAACCTGACAAACTAATGAGGATGGAGCCAAAACATGTTTCTTAATAAAAAGTCTTTACTCCAGGAAAAAATGCACTTTTGCCTAATGGTCAAAAAATTATACTGTGTATTCACTCTACTTATTTTCTCAGAACATGTACATATTTGGAGCCCAGTATTGTAATATGAGTATTTACTACAACAAAGGCAAAATTAGAAATACATTCAAAAGAAATTAATTAATACTGACTATTGCAGTGGGTTGAATAGTATCTCCCTACAATGTATGTCCAAGTCCTCACTCCCTAATCCTAGAAGTAGGAACTTAATTGACTTCAGATCTCCCAGCTTCTGAACTCTGAGAGAATCAATTTTGTTGTTTTCTGCCTCCCAATTTGTTGCAATTTGTTACCAAAGCCCCAGTAAACTAATAGTTATATTTTACAATTTTTAACTTTAAATTTTGAAATGATTATTGACTCAAAAAGTTGAAAAAATACTGCATAGCGTCCCTTAAATTCTTCATTCAACTTCCCCTAAGGGTGACATGTTATGTGACCGTAGTGTGTTGAAACCAGGAAATTAACAAGGGAACATTGTTAGGCTACAGCCCTTGCTCAGTTTTCTGTAGGCCTTCAACCGTGAATCTGTGCGTGTGCGTGTGCGTGTGCGTGTGCGTGTGTGTGTATTGTGTGTACTTCTGTGCAATTTGATCCCATGTACAAATTCTTGTACCCATCACCATAGTCAGGGGGTTCCACCTCCACAAAACATGCTGTCATGTGACTCAGTTATGGGCACCCCGTCCACCTTGTGCCTGCCCTCTGGAACCACAAATTTGTTTTCTGTCACTATAGCTGGTCCTTAAGAGGATAGTATATAAATGGGACTATCATACACTCTTTTGAAATTGGCTTTTTTCATTAAACGTAAGGTCTTTGTAAAGACCTTAGGATCCATCCAAGTTGTTAAATTTATCAATAACTGGTCCTTCATTATTGTTGAGTCATATTCCATTGTATGTGTCTACCAGAGTTTGTTTAACCATTAGCTCCCTAAAAGCCCAGTAAGTTGTTTTCCAGTTTGTGGCCATGGCAAATAAAGCTACTGTGAAAAATACAGATTTTGTGAGATCATAGCTTTCATTTATCTGGATAAAATGCCTACAAGTGCAATTTCTGAATCATGTGGTAAATGTATGTTTAATTTTATAAGAAACTGCCTAATTATTTCTCAGAATGGACATAGCATTTCTATTCCCACCAGAATTGTAAAGATTCAGTTTCTCCACATCCTCACCAGTATTTGGTATAATCACTATTTTTTTAGCCATCCCAATAGGTGTGAAGTGTTATCTACTGTGCTTTTAATTTGCATTTACCTAATGGCTATAATGCTAACCATCTTTTCATGTGTTTATTTGATATTTGTATATCCCTTTTCAGTGTAATGTCTGTTCATGCCTTTGTCCATTTTCTTTTGAATTATTCATGTTTATATAGTTGAATTTTGAGAATTCCCTGTATATTATGGACCCAAATCTTTTGCCAGATATGTGCTTTAGAAGTATTTTCTCTGAATCTATATCATGTCTTTCCATTCTCTTAACAGGGGCTTTTGCAAAGCAGAACTTTTTTTTTTTTTTAATGTTTTGATGTAGTCAAATGTATTAGTTATTCCTCTTGTGGGTTATATTTTTGAGGTTGTATCTAAGAACTCTTTGTGTCACAGAAGTAAAGGTCTAAAAAAGGGCAAAATGTATTACACGTTGTCTCCTTAAAGTCCCGGATCTTTTTGAAAATTAAAACCCACATTCCTGATCAAAGCCAGTCATCAAAGAGGCAGAAAAATGTTCTTTGTTTTCTAGTATCTTAAAGCATAGGAGACAGCTCAACAGAATTGTCCAGAGGTCATGAAATTGTCTTTACCAGAGACAAGGTTGACCAAAACCACCAACTACAGTTAAACAACAGCCCACAGCATGCAACACTGGTCTAACGAAACCGAGCCCAACCTCTGAAAACCCACCTTTTAAAAAGCCCTGTACTTCCGCTTAAAGGTGAGACAGTGTTTTTTCAAGATGCTAGTCTCTCACCCTCCTCATCTGCTAACAAATTAACAAACTTACCTTTCTTTTTCCACGAACCACTTGTCTTTACTTTGTTCTCACCAATTTGGCCTCAGAGACAAGTACTGAACTCTTGGTAACAATATCTGGCCTTCCTGGGTGAACCCATCAGTGCCCCAGTGGAATGGCTCCCCGCAACTACTGCCATGGATGGAAGAGGCAGGGAGCAGGGCCAGGTCAAGCTGTGGGTCTCTGCCAGTAGTACCTTTTCCAGGTGAGAGAGTGAGGGACTGCCCCAGCCTCTGCCAGAGCCTATTCAGTTCTGGGGAACTCCCATCTCCCCCTCCCAAATTTGGATGCAATTCTTCACAGCCTGAACCTCACTGAGGAAAAAGAAAATGGGTTTGGGAAGAGTAGTGACACTTCAGACCTTCTGGTAAGTTCCCCAGAATGCACATCAAAACCCTTGAATCCAGCCACTGGGGAAATGCTTGAGCCTTCTAGCCCTGGAAGCTGGGCATCTGTGGTACCCACACGTGTGCAAGTCACGATTGACTGGAACTAGGGAATCTGGGGCAGTCACCCCCTGAGGTTAGAAGAATTTGGTTCTCTCTTGAACACTTCCCATTCACTGGGTACGGCTTTGGCATCAAGATAGAGATCATTTGCGCAGGGAATTTCCTGTACTGTCCACCTGTCACCGTACTGTTTATGGGTTTTGCTTCAACGTAGGAGGATGCGTTTCTATTCCATCTCAAAGTCCCTTGGGGAGAATCTTGGCTGAACAATCAAATTATAGCTATAAACCTATGTCCAAAAAGAGGATGCTGTTTTATTGTAATACCACTTGGCCAGGCCATGTGCGGGAGTGTGAAGAGAAGTGGCTGTTGAATGGAACCTCCAATTATTACAGGTAGTCTCAGGGATATGTCCTGAAGTTAAATTACATGTAAGTTGGAACAAGTATATTTACCTATAATCTTTAATAGCCTCTGTTTGTGTGAGTCATATATGTCAGGCAGAGGTTTGTAACTCCAGGACTCATGTAACAGCCTCCGTTCATAAGCGTGAGTTGCAGGGAAGACAGATCTTTGTGACTTGGGGACTACCTGAGTACTATCTTGCAACAGGAATTATGTCGTCAAAGGTCAGGCAAATGGGATGAGATCCCATATGTACAGTCTTTCAGCCAATTACATAATAAAGAGGCTGCAAGACGTGGGACAAAGTTAATAGTACAAAGAAAACCTCCACCAACAGTGTGTGAGGATAGTCAGATGCCAAGTGAGAAAGGGAGGAGGAATTAACCAGGTTGGATCTCATAAGCCCTTTGAATCCAAACCCCACAGAACCTGCTCCCCCACACACACCAGCTCTCCTATACCCACCAATGCCAGTGAAGAGACCCCTGGTCAGAGAAGGCACAACTGGAGCTGATTCTTCAGTCCCACGCCCACTGAGTTATGACTCAGTGATCTGTCCTTCCAAGTAGAGAACTGAGTATGGACAGGAGGTATCCATTGCTGGGGCAGGGCAATTTCCATTATGGCAGTATCTGACATGGGGTTGAATGCCCAAGGATGGCCAGCAGGGTGTTACTGGTCTTACATCGCATTTTCTACCTCTGACTTACTGAATTGGAAAAACTCAAACCCGATGTATAGAAAGGACCCTCAGAGAACAACAGAATAGTCAGAATCATCTTTGTGACTCACTTCCCCACTTGGGCAGATGTACAGACCCTACAGAATGTATTACTTGCTGCAGATAAACACAGTCTGGTGGTGAACAAGGCCAAGGGGAAGCCCAGCGTCTCCACGGGGGGATCCTAACCACAGCCAGACACCAGTGCTGCCATTCCAGTGTTGGAACCCAACTGGGGACCTAATGTTCACGCACACAGGGTGAGAATGATTCGTTCCTGAAAGTGTGCTCTGGCAGGGCTCTGGAAGGGAGTGCCTAGATGGAAGAGGGTAATCAAGGTTCGAGAATTACAACCTAAAGCTAATGAGAGCCTTCTTAATTTCTGGAATGCATCTATCAAGCACATCAGAAATACAGACATGCAGATTAGAGGCCCCTGAAAATATGAACATGGTTAATATGACTTTTATAAAGCAAAGTGCTTAAGCTATAAGGAGAAAACTACAGGCTGTAGAAGGGAAAACCCATGTGAATCACTTGCAGCTTGTTGCTATCACCTTTAAAATACTTAACGATAGAGAAGCACAGAAACTGTAACCTACGACTGTTCAAGGATCTTTGAGACAGTCAAAAGGAAAGGGTGGAAAAAGCTGCTCTAGGTCGAAGTGTACTTGTTATAAAGAGGAAGGGCGTTGGAAAGAACTCTGCCCAAAACTGCAACAGGGTCTGGGTAGGAAGGAACCTCCAGGAGAGCAAATGGTTCTCAAGTCCAGGACTCAGATAACAAATGAGGGGGCCCAGATGGCCTCACAGGTGACTCCAATCCAAATATTCCCCCAGGGATCCCAGGTACAATTGACAGTGGAGACTCAACCACTAGACTTTTAATTGACACCAGAGTTACCTTTTCTCTCTTAATCTCTAAACTAACTTCCCTTAGTTAGATCACAGTGGCAGCAGTTGAGGTAACTGGTCAGAACTAAAAACCACCCATGCTCCAACTTCTTGAGTGCCAACTTGGAGAACAGAAGCTGAGACACACTTTGTTATTATACATGCCGGACTGTGCAATACCCCTCTTAGGCTGTGAGTTGTGCAAAATGAAAGCCCAATAACTTCTTTTCCAGAGAAGCAATAACTCCACCTGCAGGTCCCAACCAAAAATGCTCCCTGGTTTCAATGTTGACACACTGACAAAGAAGAAGCACATTCTATTCCTCCACTTCTCTACCAAAAGTGAGTAAGGCCATATGGGCTCATGGGACTCTGGGACAGGTCATAACAGCCACATCAATTACCATTCTGTAAAGAAGGGGTCTCATGTCCTTCTAGAAACAATACACCCTTAAAAAACTAAGTGCTGGAAGGAATTGAATCTCTATCAGATAGATTTCTAGAGTGTGGACTACATCGTCTCTGTTGGTCCCCATACATTATAATATACCAATTGTCCAGAAGCCCCATACCAAGGAATATTGATCCATACATGATCTACATGCCATTAACAATACTACACAGCATACATCCTACAGTGCCAAACCCATGTGCTCTTGACAGCAGAACCAGGTGACCAAGAATGGCACTGAGTACTGGATTTAAAGATGCTTTCTTTACCATTCCTTTGGAAAAAGTGATCTAACTCCTTTTAGGACTTGAACGGCAAGATCCTGAGAGTAGGATGACATCATATGTTACTGTACTGTTTTGCCTCAGGGGGTTAAAACACTCCTACCCTGTTTAGTAAGAGCTTAGCAAGAGACCTACAGAATCTACTATTGAACCAAGGTTTCCTCTTACAGTGCCCAGATGTTTTCTTTATACCCAGCCCCGATTATGATAACTGTCTCCCCAGTACAGTGGCTGAGCTAAATCATCTGACTTCTTGTGGCTAATAAAGTCACCCAAGGAGGCGCAGATTTCAAAC
This sequence comes from Otolemur garnettii, assembly GCF_000181295.1. Lineage (NCBI taxonomy): Eukaryota > Metazoa > Chordata > Mammalia > Primates > Galagidae > Otolemur > Otolemur garnettii. The sequence continues at coordinate 809,623 of NW_003852480.1, forward strand.
AGCAGGTTACTTAATTAGAGTTCCAAACTAACAAGGCAATCCCCAGAGTAATGTCAGACAGAAAGCAGGTCATCCTGAATCCTAAGGTGCCCTAAAATAAAAGACAACTGTATGGGTTCCTAGGAAGGGCAGGATTCTGTCGCCTCGGCATCTGGGCTAATAGCAAAGCTCTTGTACAAGGCCCATAAAGAGGCAAATGCGGAACCCCTTTCTGGAGCACAGGCTGTCAAAATTCCTTTGAAAAACTAAAGCAGAGTCACATGACTGCCCCCTCTTTGGGGTGGCCTGACTTGCAGGAAGAATGTGAACTATACTTTCATGAAAAACAAGAACGAGATTTGGAGTGTCAATACAGATGCTGGGAGACATCCCACCGCCAGCAGCATACTTGTCAAAGCCACTGGGCAACACTCTGAGAGGACAGCCTCCTTGCCTCCAAGCAGGAGCAGCTATTTGTGATTTATTACAAGAGGCTGAAAAATTCACCTGAAGACAACCTATTGCAATATATGCCCTCACCAGGTTCGGACTCTATCCGAAGAGAAAGGGGGTGACTGGCTGACTGCAGGAAGGCCAGGAAAATACCAGGCCATCCATTAGAATAATCCAAAGGTTAAATTAAAGACCATGTGTACTCTCAATCTATCAGCGGAAGAGAAGGAGCTCTGCAGCACAGCTGCTTAGAGGATCTAGAGGCTGTCTGTCCAGTAGGATAGATCTGTCAGATCGGCTGATGCCAGAGCCAGACTTGGTTGTTTTCACTGACGGGAGCAGCTTTGTGGACAATGGACAATGAAGGGCTGGATCTGCCCTGATCAGGGAATGATGGGTACTGGAGCAGTGGGGACTGCAGCCCAGAAGGCTGGACTTACCGCTTCGACACAGTCTCTTCAGTTATCCAGAGGGAAACGTGAGCATTCACATGGACTCTACGCTTTCAGGGTTGTTCATGCTCATGCTGCTCCCTGAGAGGAAAGGGGGCTCCTGATGGCAGGAAGTAAGGATATCAAGTATGCCACTGAAATAACAGCCCTGACACAGGCTGTAGTTGAGCTCAGAAAGAGGATGACCACGCACTGCTCTGGTCACCAAAAAGGAAAATCTTAGGTTGCAAAAAGACATCAGCTAGTTGACAAGGCTGCCAAGAAGTCTACTCTAGGTGATCCATTCCCCGGGGCCTGGTACGCCAGCGAGATTTAACTCAAGTACGTTGCTGAGGATGAGAAGAGAGCCAAGACTGGGGCTCCGACACAGCTGGTGAAGACAAGTTCTCACAGGCTCGTTCTCCTACCCAAGCCCTTAACGGATTGGTGGGACCGAGGTTAAGAGAACCCTGTTTGAAACTCACTACCCAACAAATAACTCAGAGCTGTCCTTCTGTGCCCCAAACAATCCCAAAACAGAGAACCCAACATGGGGGACCCCACCGTTTCAAGGATTAACAAATTGTTTCACTCAGATCGTTACAATTCAAATACCTGCTTCTCTAGTAGTAGATACCTTTTCAGCCAGGCAGAGGCTTACCCTACCCAAACAGAGAGTGTCTGAAGTTCCCAAGTCCTTCTGAAGGAACTCATCCTGAGGTTTGGACTCCCTTCCTTCCTCCCTACAGAGGTACAGAGTGATAATGGACCTTCCCTTATATGGAAAGTAATTCAACAAGTAAAGCCCTGCAGCTAGAGTGGAAATTATATGCATTCCAGAGACTCTAATGTATGGGGGAAAATGGAGAAAGTAATCATACTTTAAAAAAAATCTATAGCAAAATTGATGCAGGAACCCGACTTAAACTTGATAGGGTATTGCTGTTTGCCGTCCTCTGGATAAGGGTATCCCCTGGAAGCAGACTTACGTTAAGCCCCAATTAAACAGTTTATCTCCAAGTACGCTGGAATAAGTATGGTAATACAGGGTGCCCAGAATATTCATGTGCAATTTAAAATAGGCAACTTTGTTTTCTAGTATCATAAACCACAGAAGATGGTGCAACAGAATTTTCTAGAGGTCACCAGATCATCTTCACCAGAGATAAGGTCAACCAAAACCACCAACTGCAGTTAAACAACAACAGCCCAAAGCTGTGACATGTGACATTGGTCATATAGGCCTGAGCCCAATCTCTGAAAAAGTCCCTTTAAAAGCCCTGAAGTTCTGCTTAAAGGTGAGATGTTGGGATTTTTTTAGATGCTATCCTGCTGCCCTCATCATTTGCCTATTTTGTTAATTGTAATTATCATAAAAGAGTGATGAACTTTTGTCAAATGCTTTTTCTGCACCTGTTGAAAGAATCACATGGTCTTTGTTTATGTGGTATATGTATACCACGGATATAAAAAAGTGGTGATCTAGTATCCTTTATAACAACCTGGATAGAACTGGAGACCATAGGTGACATAAGGCAAGAAGGAAAAAACAAATAGCACATGTATTCAATAAAAAATTAGGCACTAGTAGCTCAACACTTAAATAAACATAAAGAAGGAAAGTTCAATAGGAACCAAGTTGATAGGAGGGGGCGGATGGGTTGAGTTAAATCACACCTAACAGTTCTAATGCACGCTATCTGAGTGAAGGGCACACTGACAACTTTTAACCAGAAATGTAAAACAACACACTGCGCAACCAAAATCTGTGTACTCCTATAATACTATGAAATAAATATAAAAAATCCATATAAAATAAATTAAAAAAAAAATAATCCCTTTGGGGAAAAAACAGAAAGCACGGAAATGATAATTTAGTAACAAAAATATGTTTAAGACATTCTATGGCCTCCATTCAACTAAGTTTTGCTATTTTTGCATAATTATAGACCTTTCACTACCAAATGCAAGGAAGGGGCCAATGATACTAGTGACTAGAAAACAAATCTGTAGGTCTTATTTTTCTTTGAAAGAGGAATATAGTTTTACTCAACTAAATTTTAAAACCCTGGAAGGCTCCTATATCAAAAATTACTTTTATTATTGGTTAATAAACATGGAGAAAAATAAATTATGTTCTCAAAAAGAGAAATATGTAAGTATGCTTTCAATATTATATAAATATTTTAATTTTTCTCTACCTTCAGAAGCAGTCAGATTCTAGATGTACGTACTACACGGTAGGATGCAGCACAGTCTACAAAGAATTTTTTAAAATTATAGACTATGAAATAAAGGAATGTTACTAAAGGAGCTAGAGGGGTAAAAATATTTTAAAATGCATCTTTCCCTTCATTTTGATGATTATAGTCTTTTGAGACTTAACCCACATCCATTCTTATGAGTGCTGGACACTGCCTTCCAGTTGGGAGGCTGTCTCCCTTCTGACAGAAAAACCCAGATGTAATGTTTAGGTTAAAAATACCTGCCTCTTGAAAGCTGGTCTATGTGCCCTCTTCTTCTACACAAAGCAACTGAGATTCTTGAAGATTTCGTGGGCAGTGCCTGTGGCTCAATGAGTAGGGCACTGGCCTCATATACCAAGGGTGGTGGGTTCAAACCTGACCCTGGCCAAACTGCAATAAAAATAGCCAGGTGTTGTGTCAGGTGCCTGCAGTCCCAGCTACTCGGGAGGCTGAAGCAAGAGAATCACCTAAACCCAAGAGCTGGAGGTTGCTACGAGCTGTGATGCCACAGCACTCTACCGAGGGTGAAAAAGTGAGACTCTTATCTCTAACAAAAAAAAGATTTCATATATAACCTGGCCATCAACTACTAATTACATATCAAAATGTTTCTCAGTTCCAGTTCCTATGTTCATTTTTTCAGCTAAGCAGCAGGCCATTTCTAATAGAAATGTGTAGGTCTTATGAACATAAAATACACACAGAAAAAATCACTATGGTTCAGAGCTCTAAGATGGAGTTGGGAAGCCATTCTAAGAAGGTCTGCTGCCTGGCCTGCATGCTTGCAAAAAAAAAAAAAAAAAAACACCAAATAGGACCTTGCCTTGAACTGTTTTGAACTGGGCCAAACTGTAATGACCACAAAATGCTGGAATATAGCTGAGTTTTCCCAGTGCTCAACAGCAACAGCCAATAAACAGTGAAATAATGCACTATGCCCACTACCTCCACCAATGATAATTTTTTCAAAGCAACTTACAAGATCACCTGTAGCTTCCTTTTACAAGCCCCTAGGTCACTCTCTCTCTTTAGAAGATAATTTGGCTTCTAGTTGAATTTATGTATTCCAAATTACAGTTCCTACAAAGCCAACAAACACCCTGTCTTAATGCTTTGCAATGTGGTCTTTTATCTCTTCTCAGCTAGCATTAAATGGTGTCAGAAGTGGGATATGAAGTGACTCTCCTCCTGTTTGCCAGTGCCACCATGAATGTGAACACAGTACCTAAAGGAATCCATTGTGTTCTACCACCTCCCTCGGGACCCTGTACCCAGTTGGTAAGTGTTCTCATTACCCCAAACGCCTGCTTTGATCCAGGTTCAGGGTCTTCATCAGATTTCCTTTTTTGCTGGCTGTCCTGAAGTGGATTTTCCCCTTTTTGGTTCTCTGGGGATTTCTATTTCTAATGGCATTAAGTGCTGAGTCATTCTCCTCTGGAACCCCTGCTGGATTTATATATAAAAATTATTGTCTACCTTATTGGAAATTTCTTCCTCAATGGGCCAACATCACTTACAATGATATGGGATTATAATCGCCATACTACACTTGTTTTCCTCTGTGGATAATTAGAAGGACTAAAAGCAAAGATTAAATAGCCCAAGTGGATACTCCAGGACTCTAAATTAACATCTCTGAGAGACAAAAATGCCAAATTAATGCACTCTCTAAATTTGTACAAACAAAAAGGCAGAAGCTTCTAAACAGAAACAAATCCAGAACCAAAGGTGCCTGTTTGTCCTGTCCTATGTCACCTCCCCCTCAGAGCCCCATGCCTCCATCCCACAGCTGCCCTCTGCACCCTTATGGGTCCCGCCTGTCTCTTCCTCCCTATCTGAACACCTCCTTTTCAATGAACCTCTTACTGAATCTCCTCCAATCATTCAAGCCCCTTTTAAAGTTAAATCAAATGAAGGAGGCGCTGGAAGTTCAGTGACTCACGTGCATACTCCCTGGATTAAAGCAGAATTTGGAAATAATGCCAAAGATTTCCCTGATTCCTGACAGATTCCAAAAAATTCAACCTCCTTATTAAAACTTTCTAGCCAGGTTACTCTGATCTCACCCACACGCTAGGAGGCAAAAACTGTGCGCTCAGACATGATTCAGTAAAGCACACAGGCACATCTTTCAGATGACCCACATAAAAGAAAACGTGAAGACTTCCCAAATGCTGAAAAACTAGCCAGAAAATTATATACTGATTGCTGGACTATTTCCAAAAACTATAGGCCGAAAAAAGATTCACCAGTGCACTCAAGAATCTGAGGACTCAGTATATAAATAACTATGATAGATTGAAGCCTGTCATTTTTACGGTACACAGGCATAGGAAAATTGACCATCAAAACTTCCTCTCTGGCTTCGCGCCTGTAGCTCAAGTGGCTAAGGCGCCTGCCACATACACCTAAGGTGGCGGGTTCGAATCCAGCCCAACCCGCCAAAAAAATAAGAAGGCCGGAAACAAAAAAATAGCCAGGCGTTGTGGCGGGAGCCTGTAGTCCCAGCTACTTGGGAGGCTGAGGCAGGAGACTTGCTTGAGCCCATGAGTTGAAGGTTACTGTGAGCTGTGATGTCATAGCAATCTACTCAGGGTGACAGCTTGAGGCTCTGTCTCAAAAAAACAAAAAAACAAAAAAAAAAACTTCCTCTCTGTTTACTTCTACCTTTGTTAATGTGTTAGACTCCCAAGAAAAACTTGGCACCTTAATAAAACACTAAGCAATTAAATTGGGCCACTCAGAAAACCCTCAACCTACTTCTTTGGCGAACAAACCCCCAAAAACCTAAAAAAAAAAAAAAAAAGTCGCTAAACAAAAAGCTGCTAAAGTCCTAGACTTACATCCAGACCGCAAAAGTTATGAACGAACGAGTGCAGCAACTAGGATTAAGCAGATCCCAGATACCTTCGGATCTAACCACACTTTCTGTTCCACTTTCTCTGAGTAACAACAAAATATAAACATAAATAAACCAAATGCAATTTGTCAATATCTACTCACTTAGCATGGGGAATTCCAGGACTCTCCATCAATTTCTATTAATCCTTCCAGCTCCATTCACTTAAATCAACTCCATTCACTTAAATGCCTGGGATTTTCCTGAAGGCCACAAAGCTCCCATTTCTTTCTCCCCAAAGGGGGAAATGCAATTAGCATCGGAAAAATCTACTAAAGCGAGAGTTCATGAGGACCTCACTGAACTCTTGGTCTCTATATTTTCAGTTCTTGCTAACAAGGCCTCTATTCCTGAAAACTTAATGATCCGAAAGCACCACTGACATCGGCTGTAATCACTCAGTTCCACCAATCAAACTACAAATAGATGAAACAAAAAAAAAGTTCAGATATTAAATAATCCTTTATGCCAGGACCCATTCAGGGAATCAAACCAATTACTGAGGGTTCCTTCAAGCAGGGGGGGCTGATTATTCCATATAGTAGCTGGCCCATGTGACGGCCCCATCCTACTAGTACAAAAATCTAGTACCCAGGAATAGAGACTTGTCCAAGACTCAGACAGAATTAATATCATAATACCCCGTCATCCTGTCATACCTAACCACCAGTTTCGCTGTGACTGGCCCTGCACAGTTTTCTTTAGCATCTTGGTGGATCCAGAGAGCCAGTAGCTTTTTGCCTTCATGTGGGGTGAAAAGCAACATCTGTATGGTAACATGTCAGAGATACACTATTAAAATAACATTTCCCCATATTTCTCCCAAAAAAAAACACAGTAGATCTGGAATGTCCTTCACATTCTTTCTCATCCAATATGTGGATCATTTATTACTTTGTTCCTCTACCCTAGAGGCCTCCACAGAAGACAGCCTCGTCTATTAAAGAAATTAATAGACAATTAATTAAGGTGTGGTCCAAAGACTACAAAGTTTCAAAAGAAAGGCTACACCTCTCTCTCCCACTAGTAAAATATTTAAGATATCTAATTTCAGGTCAAGGACTTTCCCTTAATTAGAAATACATGAAAATGATCTTGGGTTTTCCTGCCCCTACAACATCAACCAAACTCTATGGATTCCTGGACGTAGGAGGACACTGCAGAGAGTGGATCCCAAATTTCTCTGGAGAAATTTCAGTTTTTGGCCAGGCCAGGCTTAAACCGACCACCCATGGTATATGGGGCCAGTGCCCTTCTGCTTGAGCCACAGGCACCACCTCTCTGCAGAAATGTCTAGCCTCTGTATTGCTGCCTAAAAACCTGCCCTCCCAGGACCTGTGCAAGACCAGAAGAAGACTGGTCCTTTCGAAAACATTGAGAGTCTCCTCCAGTCCCTTGCATTGTGACATCCTAATTATAGACTCCTTTCTCCTTTTTTGTCCATTAAAAAAAAAAAAAAGAACAGAAGAAAGAAAGAAAAGAAACGCCTCAAGGTTCTTATCAATAGGCATGGAGAACATCAGTGGCCCCTCAGGTTAAATACAACTAAACCTGAGACCCTGGGAGCCATGGGAGCCACTGTGAATTTATTAAAGGATACTGAGTTATGGTCTCTCCATTCATTGTTTATGTCTCTCTCTCTAGTGAGGCCTTACCCAGCCCTTATCAGACTCAGTATCTCTCTGCCAGCAGACTCACATCTGAAAAGATCTTACTGCTGTCACTCTCTTTGTCTAATGTGACTGTCACTCAGTGCAACTCTCCAAATACTGCCACCTTACCTGCTCTTTCTTTGGGTGCAACACCACATAGTACTATAACCCTGACAGGTACCTTAAACCCCTACAGGAAACTCCTATTCTAAAAACAGAACTGGCCTGGTTTACCGGTGGATCCTATCTTTGAAATAAGTCAGGCAACTATCAAGCTGGCATTGCCATTGTCTGAACCACATTCTGCCTTACCCAAAGTCACTTCTGCCCAACAAGCAAACTTTTTGTTCTCTCTGGACACGTATTCTGTCAAGTAGTAGAACTGCGAATATCTATACTGATAACCACTATGCCCTTGGAATAACAGGTGATTTTGGGAACTCTGGAAACAACGAGGTTTTCTAATTTCTTCTGGCCAAAAGATTAAAACAAAACAAAATGAAACAGCCAGCAGTACATCCTGGGATTACTAGAAGCTATCCAAAACCCGTAATTAAAATCTCAGGGCACTAAAAAAACTGATGCTAAAGAAAAAAGAAATTATGTGGCTGACATGAGTCACAGCTTCTGGGAAACAACTGTCCATAGCTCAATATCCCTTAGGCTTGAACCTTCTAAAAGCCAATTTGACACAATCAAAAACTGCATCCTCAAAGCACAACAGATAAAACTCCAAATTAAAAACAAAAAAAAGAAGAGAAAGAAAAAGAAAAACTCAAGGATGTTTTTATGGCCCTAAAACTAACCGATAAAATGGGCCCCAAAAGTTTAGACAAGTCTTGGTAGATGGTCGCCAAGATCAGATTTTAGATTATACTCATCACCTTACTCACCGAGGAACTGATAAAATAATTCTACGGGGAAAAGTATTACCGGGAATCTTCCCAAAGGTTGCATCTCGCATTTATCAGAGATGCCAAGTCTGTACCAAACACAACCCTGGAAATTCTATTCACATTTCCTTTGCCTTCAGGACCTTCTGAGATATGGCAAATGGATTTTATTCAGCTACAATCCCTTTAAGGATATAGACTTGTCTTGGTTGTGATTTATATGTGTTCCCAGTGGGTTAAAGCCTTTCCCTATCACAGAGGAACAGCTTCAGCAGGAAGTTAAGTCTAAAGAAAAAAGAACTTCACATGGGGCTGATTCTCAGAGCTGCACAATGACTGAGCACTCATTTGACTGACAGTTTATACAAGAAACATGGAAGATTTGGCCTTCTCTACAGCTCTGCTCCTGGGCCCACTGCCCACAGTCCTGTGGGTCAGTGAAATGTACTAATGAAACAATTAATACCCAACTGGTAAAATTAGTCAAATCCCTTAGTTTGCCTTGGCCAAAAGCTCTGTCCCCACCGTCTGGAAAATACAGCCTATCCCCATTTGAAATAATTACCGGAGATCCCTGTGATCAGACCCAGGACTTTATGAATCAAAGCCAATCAATGGTGACATGCTCACCTCCTGTAAGTAACTGATCTAAGTACTACAGAACAGAAAACAAACTGGCAGACCAGTCTCTCTACGGGGCATTCCCTAGAGAGTGGGACCAATATCAACATGATTACAGCCTAGAAACTTAGTAGGCTGGAAACGGCACCTACATAAAAACGCCTTGCAGTCCAAAAGAGAACAACCTCCTCACGTTATTCAATGTTGTGCCACTAAGCTTAAAAGCTCATAGATGCACGTTTCGCATTTTAAGGAGGCTAAATCTCCTGAATGCACCTCTCAGTCCCATGGTGCTGTGACATGAACACTAAGGAGGAAACATTCTGTTCAATTTTTTTTTTTTTTTTTTTTTCCACTGGGGTGGAGGAACATCAACAATTGGTCACCAGACCAGGCCTTTATACAAACCTGGAATGTAACTCATTCTTTATTACTCTTATATTCATCTTTATCCTCATCATTGAACTACTTTATCGTCATTGAAAGTCTACAAGGACCACTACACTACTGGTCATCTTAATTCTTATACCTTTGCCAAAAACAATTAATTTTCTAATGGCACATTC
>NW_003852480.1:820112-830147 GCF_000181295.1 Otolemur garnettii
CATATTGTTATCTCTCTGCTTCTTCTTATCATGATTCTTTGTAAGACTTGTAGTGTCTGTATTTTCCTTGCTGTCAGACTACCCAAGAAGTTAGGGTCATGATGGAACAACCTTTAGATACAATTAATCTAATGTAGTCTCTCCTTCTAATATATCATCAATTGCCATGGGCTTCCTTATTAGAATGACTCTCTTATTACTCGAAATTGACTAATCTCTGAAGCCTTGGATGTACCAGGACTTTCCACCACAGCCTTGTGGGGGACATTACACTCAAGACAGGCATTTGTACCTTCCAGGGAAACAGATGACAAAGTTCTTTTGTTTGTTTGTTTGTTTTTTCTTTATTTTTGGCCAGGGCTGGGTTTGAACCTGCCACCTCTGGCATATGGGGCCGGCACCCTACTCCTTGAGCCATAGGCACCTCCCCCAGATGACAAAGCTTTGACTGACCACTGATGAGGACTGATCACCCATGCTTTCCATGTCAGATATGACCAAACAGGGCATACACAAAGAGCCACCACTCTCTAAAATGGAGTCACGACACTCCCGTACTCTCCTCCCTCTCTTCAGAGCATAATTTGCTTTTATCCAAACCTGTATCTCCCAAATTGTAATTCCTAAGACCTCAAAAAATTCTTTGTATCTTTAAAAACTGCCATTTATCATTTTGTATTATATATATATATATATATATATTTTTTTTTTTTTTTTTTTCCCAGACAGAGTCCCACTCTATTGCCCAGGCTGGAGTGCAGTGGCATCATTATAGCTCAATACAACCTGGGTAAGTGATCCTTCAGCTATAGATGGTACGATAGACACATGATATCTAATTTTTGCAGAGACAGAGTCTCATATGTCACTCAGGCTGTTCTCAATCTCCTATCCTCCCCCCATACCCTCTCCTCAGCCTCCCAAAGTGCTAGGATTACTGTCATGAACCACCACATGCAGGCCAAAACGGGCTATTTATTCTTATGATTGCTTCATAAAAGACTCATCAAGATGCTCTCAGAATATTGTCCTTCCCAAAAAGGCACTTAAAAATTGGCCAATTCCTATATACATAACATAAAAAACTACCTCTCCTCATTTTTTTTTCCATTTAATCTGAACATATAACCATCATCAAGGATAAACTGGCTGGAAAAATGGAGTGCAGAGGAACCTCCTCTCCTGTACTTCATCTGGGCTTCCATAAAATCCAGGCATTAAAAACCTTCATACTTACTAATCAGTATAAGAATAAACACAAAAGAAAATTCTCAAACTCGTTCTCTAAATCCAAGATAAAATACACACTGTAAAAGAAATTACAGTAAGTATAATTTGAAAACCACTTTTAAATTAACTCAGTGCTGTCACCATGGTACACTAACAATGCTAAAATGTATAGATAAAAAAAAACTTCTATTTAAAAATAGAATAAAATAAATGGGGTTACAAAACGGGGGAGCTTTCGAATATTTATTTCACAAAATTGAACAAATTGACTTAAATCCACCTTTAACCTATGTAATGTACATTCAACAAGACAATTTGCTTATATTTGGTTTTTACCTTCCAAACGTCCAGAATGTTAACACTATTCTGTACAAACTATAAATAGTAATCTGTTGTTTTCATCAGTTATTCAAGTAGATGTATACTCCAAATTACTTGTCTCTTCCAACATACAGAAGAGTTTTCATTTATTTCAGATCAAATTAAATTTCATTAGTGAGATGAAAACACTTTCTAAATTTTAGAGGCACAATTAAGTGCTTTTTTTTTTTTTACATCTTGTCCTACTTTACAAAGCTGACATTTCTCAAAACAAATCTTTCCACATCAGCTATAAATCGTATTTAAATGCATTTCATTATTGGGTTGGCACTTTCTGTATTTGGTTGTTCTTGAACTTATTTACCTCTTTAAAAATACCTGCTCTTGAGAGATTTACTCTAAGAGTCATAACTATTCACGTAGTAAAGATGTTCAACAAATAGGGAATTAAAGAATTTATAAAATCCATTTAGGAGAAATAAAGGAGAAAAGGGAATTATAAACATTTAGAAAGCAAAACATTTAGCTCTCTAAAAAAAGAACTATTCTTAGGCAGTGCCTGTGGCTCAAAGGAGTAGGGTACTAGCCCCATATGTTAGAGGTGATGGGTTCAAACCCAGCCCTGGCCAAAAACTGCAAAAAAAAAAAAAGGAAAAAAAATTATTCTTATATTAAGACCATGTCCCTTAAATGGTTATGAAGCACTTTACACAAAACTGTTACACTGAGCATCCTTAAAAGTAAAATCTATGAAGTCAGGAAAAATGTATTACTAAATTTCCTAAAAGAATTTGCTTTGGATGTGAAGATTCCATTGGTCTCTGGTATTGTATTACGTTACATAGTAACAAAGACAAGACTAAAAAGGCAGTGGTTTTCCAACATGACTAACCAAGCATGAGTACACTTCCAACACTATTTATTATCTAAACGCCTTCTTTTCAGAGCTAAAAAACATTTTAAACCATTAGGTCACTTGTTTCCAAACACACATTCTATTCAATATAGGCAATACAAGTTTATAAATGAAGAATGCAATACACCGAGTTTAAAAGGTTTTTATATCAGCATCGCTGAAAAAAAAAAAGAAATTGAGTGTTATCTTTTACAGCAGGGTACCTTTACAAAAAACATTTTCTCATGAAGCTCATTACAAGTAAAAAAAGAAAAGCGAGCAATTCAATATAAGAAAATGCGTGTTTTAAACATAAATGATCTCCGGCTTTCCTAAATGACTCGCAGATTCAATAATCCTAATCGGATTAGAGCATTTGTTGGCAAAGAAAAGGAAGAATCCACAGAACTTATTTAGAAGTCTTCTGATGTTCCCAACTGAAGAGGGAGTTTTATACAGAAAAAGAAACAAGAGAGCCCGAGTGCCAGTCTAGTTCAATTTCCCCACAGGCACCACATACTGTTCCTCTTCCTCCTCCTCCTACCCAGGACCCTCTTCATCAGACTTTATGTCCACTTCAGCAACTGCCTACTGGGCTTTGTCCTCTAGGAGGAAGCCCAGAGGATGAGAAGAGAAGGCCCAAGTGCCTTGAGCTTCTCTGTGGATATGAGCATGGCGAAGCTGCTTGCACCTGACATTACAGCCGGCTGTGACTCCCTGGAGCCATCTGAATAATGATAAGACAAGTATTCATTCAGACAGAGTACCTGGTATGAAACGTAATTTCAAAATATTTTAGCTCTGGCTGGAATTGGTGGCTCACTGCTGTGATCCTAGCAATCTGGGAGGCCGAGGCAGATGGATTGCTTGAGTTCAGGAGTTTGAGACCAGCCTGAGCAAAAGTGAGACCCTATTTATACTACAAATAGAAAAACTACCTGTAGTCCCAGGCACTAAAGAGACTGAGGCAAGGGGATGGCCTGAGCCCAAGAATTTGAGGCTGCTATGGGCTGTGACACCATGGCACTCTACCCAGGGCACAGCCTGAAACTCTGTCTCAAAACAAAACAAAGTATTTTAGCTCTATAAAAAAAGAACTATTCTCGGGCAGCACCTGTGGCTCAAAGGAGCAGGGCACTGGCCCCATATAGCAGAGGCGGTGGGTTCAAACCCAGCCCTGGCCAAAAACTGCAAAAAAAAAAAAATTCTTATATTAACATACAAGCCCATCATCAACTTCCCTATTTTGAATTGTTCATCTATCTAATAAGTGCACTACATAGAAAAAAATAGCTACCTCTGCCCTTTAAAGAACTCTGTGAGGCAGCTGTCATCACCACACTTCCTAGAGGCAGAAAACAATTGAATACAGAGCAAATAGGATGAGTGGTGAATATGGCTTGAACACAGTGTGGCTCCAAACTCCCGACTCACTCCAATTTCTGTGTTACTGCAACCAAAACGTCTTTAGTCTCCAGGCAATTTTTAAAAATAACTTAAACCAACTGCTTAAATCAACTGATGTCCCCAATTTGAAGAAAAATCAAACGATCGGAGCAAGTGCATTTTAAGAATATACATATTTTGTTTTAGAAAAGCTTCACAGGAAGAGACACACACACACCTGCAGCTTATCCTGTGGGCAGGGAAGAGTTCTAAGAATTGGTCAGGCCCAACCTGAATGAAAACCGTAATTGTCAACTTTTTCCTGCTTTTCCCTGGTTCTCAAAGTGCATGGTTTGGTTTGGAAAATATAAGGAACCCTTTTGTATAGGCCAAGGTAGGTGACAGCCTCGTTGTTACAGATTTAAAGTTAAATTTCTCTGCATGATAAAGGAAAAAAAAATTGCAACTTTGAGAAGACAGCGGAAATGGTAATAAAAAACGAGCTGCAGATAATCGTGGACCCTTCAGGCCCAAAGAACATGACTAGAAACTGGCTTAAACAGAAGACAGTAAGATGATCTTTATAAGAGGGGCAGTTAAGAAATTTTAAGATTAATTCCAAAGAAATCTTAAACTGTTTTTTTCCCCCATGTTATGCTGAGTTCCCTTCCTTATTTATCCCCAAGTCTGCAATTAACTTTCCATGTGGAGAACAAAGCCCCAGAACTCCGGATGGCAGGGGAAGGAGCGGTAGTCAGTCTATAAACAGGTATTCAGAACAAGAGGTAATTCGAGGAAAAGTATCCACATGCTGGCCCCCAAAATCCTGAGAATGATCCTGAACTTCTCCTAAAAAAATGAGATGGAATATGCAGTCATCCCTCCAATTAAGAGGGAGATTGGTTCCAAGACCACTGCAAATACGAAAGCCCGCTCCCTACGTCCCACAGTCTACCCTGTGTAACCTGCATGCAGAAGGAGCTGGCCCTCCATGTGTGCGTTCTGAGAATGTTCTGCATGCTCAAAATACTGTATTTTGGATCCACGTTGGGTGGAAAGATTCAGAATACAAGTGGACCTGGGCAGTTTCAACCTGTATTGTTCAAGGGAGGGCCAACTGTATTTTGTTATTAAGAGAATGCGATTCCACAAGGCCAGAAAACTTACTGGGTATGAATTTACTAAAAAGAGAAGGAGAAGGTGGAAATACAAGTATGGACCGGGTTTCCCCCTCCTTTCGTGATAAAGCCAAAAGACAGAAAGAGGTTTTCAGAGTGAAGCCTGAATTTTTTAATTAACAATAAAGATCTTAGCTTAGTATTATTATCAATGTATCAGGAGAAATCATGATACATTAGAACTGGAAGAGTTGCAACAGAGTTCACTTAGTTGAATCCTGTCCATCATATAAAAGTGCAAAGTGATGTCTAAAGAAACACAGACACCTATTTCTACTGATGTGAGTTCTCTTGGTTGCTAATTCTGATTTGTCCCCAACACATAAGCTGCCTCATCAATATTTTTCCCTTCCCAGCAACTACCCCCTACACATTCATGTGTGCACACACATCAGGATTTCTTTCTTTATTTTTTTTTTTTTGGCTGGGCCCTGGTTTGAACCCACCACCTCTGGTATATGGGACCGGCGCCCTACTCCTTTGAGCCATAGGCACGGCCCCATCAGTATTTCTTTATATTCTCAGCACAGTGATTATTGATGCAATGAGCTGCTTAATTGTGCTAATACTAGTTAGAGCATGGCCCAGCCCAAGCCTAGTGGGAAACCAAAAAGTAAAAATCAGTGCAATGAAACATATAAAATCCGTATTGTTAAGGGGCCCAGAGGACAGACATTCATAACGCTGTGTCCATCTCACTGGGATTCAAACTCTCTGTTTCTAGTTCTCCATTCACTTCCTCCACAAAATAAGTATTCAGATGTATTCAGTTAAATACTTTTTCAGCTCTACTGAATTCTGAAGGACAAAATCTCTTGTTTCATAACCTTCTCTTCCCAAATCTGGACAACTCACTCATTTATTCTTTCACTGCTTACCATGTGCTAAGCAAAAAGGCGGGCACTGAGGACACAGAATACTGAATAACATGTATCCAGCTCAATCCTAGACATTTCAACATACTAGAAACATAAGGGGCGGAGTAGAGGCTTGTATGATGGAGGGCACGGACTGTGAAAGATTAGTGGTTCTCAAGAAGGTGGGAGGTATCCTTGGGCCCTGGTGACTGTGGGTCTATGTTTACACACAGAGATGTGGGCGAATGGCCTGCTACAGAAGAGAGCCAATTGATACAAGCAGGTGGAGGGAATATTCACAGAAGATGGTGAGATAAAGGGCTTACATCCGGGTCAAATGGTGTCGGACTGGGGGTGGGGGTGCTTCACATGACCCAGTGAAAGGAGCTGGGAAGTAGAGGGGCAATGGGAAGTGGGAGCAAGGGAGAAGAAGAAAGAATGGATGAGATTGTGAATAAAGGTATTTATTCCAACAGTGAGGGCAGTGGCAAACAATTCCATTCACCCTGACAGCCCTGGTACAAGCTACCACCTTCTGTTTCCTAAGTTAGTGCATCGTAACTTCTGAACTGATCCCTTTACTTTGGATGTTTGCTCTTGTCCACCCATTATCTAGTTTCTACACAAAAGCAAGATTATCTTTTAAAAAATACATCGGATTGCTTTATTTCCCTGTAAAACCTCCCAGAGGCTTTTCAGCATATAGTCCAAACTGCTCATTGTGACCTGCAAAGCCAGACTGCAAGATGCCCCCCATCGGCCTCTCCGGATCATCTGCTCACCCCTCACGGCAGCCCCTACACCTGACCATACCTAACAGCCCAGCCTGCTGGGCACTCAGGGTCTTTCTACTCTCTGTCCCCTTTGCCTGGACCTTCTTGTCTTTGGTCTTGACATGGCTTCTTATTTTTGTCATTCGTGTCCCCAGCCAGTGTGCCCTCCCTGGCTCAGCGTGCCAAGTGTATCCTCCTCCCTGACTCCTCACCTCTCTTTTCCCTTCCTCTTGTCCGCCATTCCTTATATCTTGTTTTATTTTATTCACAGCAGTTACCATTCTCAGGTCTATTTTTCTTTCAGAAGGGGAGGGTCATTTTTGTTTATTATCTCTCTCCACACTGGCCCGTGAACTCTCAAAGGGATTTTGACTCTGTAATTTGCCTTTCTCTTCCCAGGGCCGAGAGTCACGCCTGGCACATAGTAGACACTCAACCAAAAATTGTTGAAGGACAAAATACATTAAAGATTAGATGAGAGAGAAGATTCGAAAGGTGTAAGGCCAGGGAAAGGCGACCTAAAATGGTTCAGGCAAGTCTGAAAGGCTGAAACGGTGACCCGTCAGATCAAACCTGAAAGACAACAGGGGGTGATACTTGGAATAAAAGTTCAAAGGGTAGATAGAATATTCAGATCCAAGGGGAAAAATCTGTACTAGCCTCTGAATGAAATGAAAGCCCAGGAGAGACCGTGTACGTATCCCGTAATGAGAGTCTCAAGCACATGAGGAAGGAAACCTTCAGACGAGGTGCCACCTGAGACTATGAAGGAAGGGACAGTGATATCAGTCCCAGCACTGTTCAAATAATCACCTGGGTAGCCGAAAATGATTAAGTCCCTCATATCTAAGACAGGATCCAAAATTCAGTCGGAGTTTGATAAATTGCTACTCAATGGACTAGCAAACTAATTTATCATCACAACAGGCATGGCTTGGGTAAAAAAAAATCACATAATAGCAACACTGAAAGAGCCTTGATAAGTCATCTGATTATTCTTTTGCTCTGATCATTCTTTCGTTTCTTTTACCATTTTTCAAACATTTAATGACCACCTACGATAAGCCGAGCAAAACACAGAATACAGTTACTACTGCCATCACGCTTTATTCTCCCTGGGTAATTGCTACAGCCCGCTAGCTCTTCTTCCCGCTATTGAACAAATGTGAAATGCAACCTTCTGGAAACTGTGCCCTTTGATTATGGCAAGTCTTAGAAATTTCAGCCCCCTCAGGAGTGAAAAGAAAGAGCCGGCCAAACCTGTGAAAGCAGGACCTTGCAGACTTCCCAGCACACATCTTCTGAAATTAAAAATGTATATGAAAGAATATAGCTGGGCACTGTGGCAGGCGTCTGTAGTCCCAGCTACTTGGGAGGCTGAGGCAAGAGAAGCGCTTAAGCCCAAGAGTTTGAGGTTGCTGTGAGCTGTGATGCCACAGCACTCTACCAAGGGTGACATAGTAAGACTCTTGTCTCAAAAAAAAAATGTATATAAAAGAATAAAAATAACTAATAAAAGAAATAATGCACCACAATGGAAAAATCCATTTTAATGACCTTGCTAGATGTTAGAAAGACTTGCTACCAAAGTTAAAAATAATAAAGAAGCAAGGCCAGGTTTCCCAGGGTTTAGATACAGACTCTTTCACATTAGGTCTTAATAAAACTTACGCATCTTTGAAGGATTTAGGCTTCAGGCTTCAAAAGCGATCGCCTAAAGGTGCCGCCCGAGTGTGGCTTCGTCTTCAGTTAACCAACACTGTCTGACAGCACTTTCTGGGAAATATTATGAATCTGCACTATCCAGGACCACAGCCACTAGCAGTATGTGGCTATTGAACACTTGAAAGTGACAACAGCAACCGAGAAAGTAAGCTTTTAATTTAATTGTAATTCATTTAAATTTACAAAGCCACCTGTCGCCCATGGCTACCGCATGGGACAGTACAAGTAGAGGCTGGTACCTTAGCAATGATACTGATGCTGCCTTTCTCCCAGCAAAGCAGAGGTTAGAATTTCCTCCAGCCCAGAATGCCAGGTACACTAGTAGATTAGTAGATTCTTTCTAAAGGATCAGCACTTTGCCTCCTTGCTGCCTTGTTACTAAAGAGCCCTCATTCCACTCATGAATATAATGGGTATGTGACTTACAATAATTCTTTTAATTTCTCATGATCTCGCCTGCGACATCAGTAAGGCAAATAGTAGTGCACAAGTGAACCACTGAATCTTTTGTGGTCTTTTTCATGTCTAATAAATATGATTTAAATCCTTATACTTCACTCTTAAAAAGGATTACCTTTCATATATTAATTAACATGCATAGGACGGCACTGATGCATCACTGATTTAATAACAGCCTTTGAAGGAGAAAGAATACATTAAATATATTCCAAATATAAGGTATATTACAATTTATGAAATATGATTTTTTTTGAGAAAGTCTCACTCTGTTGCCCAGGCCAGAGCGCCATGACGTCATCATAACTCACAACAATAGACATAATACCTTTTGCCTGGCCTCCCGAATAGCAGGGACTACAGATGTGAGCCACAACACCTGTCTAGTTTTTCTATATTTAGTACAGACAGGGTCTTTTTCTTGCTCAGACTGGCCTCAAACTCCTGAGCTCGAGCCATCCACCTGTTTCAGCCTCCCAGAGTGCTAGGATTAAAGGCATGAGCCATCGTGCCCAGTTTGTAATACAGTTTTTTAAGTGGGCATCATAGAATCAAGGAAATACAAAATACTCAACACAAGTATAATAAATTATTATAATACCATCAAATATAATTTATTTTTATTAACTAAATCAGATGTGATTTACTCTTATAAGTTAAAGTATGAAAGTATCATATTTATGCCAATAATGTCTCAGAAAGTAACAAAGAAGGTATAAATAAGTGTACATACAGGATCACTGATAATATTTCCCACAGCAAGGCCTATCCATTTTATATTTCTTCAGAATGCCTTGGGTTAAAGCCAGACCTAAAGAAGGGCATATATAGTGATGAAATATCAAACTCAGCTTTGCATTTCATAGATTTTCACCTAAAAAGCCCTAAAGAGTGGCTTCTAGACTGCAGTAATATTGTACATTAGAAATAAAACAGCCATTAATGCCTGTTCAAAAGTGTCCCCAAATACGTTTACTTCCTTGTCCTTAGAAATGATTGGTGTGACCAAAGAATCACAGAGTAAGTTCTTCTGTATGTAAAATGTCAAACTCATAGGAGAAATTAATGTAGATTCATAAACAAATATAATTATTAATATTAAAAATCCATATATCCCGATCTCACGTCTCTTACAATAATCGTATACTAATAAAAAGACCAGGCTTAGCTATATGCCAGCTAGACCTCAATGAAGATTATTTTAAATCTCTAAA
>NW_003852480.1:830717-832591 GCF_000181295.1 Otolemur garnettii
GTGGTAGGAGAAAGAAACAGAAGACTGTAAGGCTGGGAACTGCTGATATCTATTTCTAAAAACAAATGCCACCCCTATGCCTAGCTACAGTCATTCAAATATTATTCTTTCAAAGGCCTGCCTAATGTGCCACCCAGCCACCTAGCCTCCCAAAATGCACAAAAGGGCCGTTGGCCAAATGAAGAACTAAAACTTTTTGTTCTCTGCAAAGTTAGTCCCTATAAAAGTTCAAAACTTCATTAGCACACAGTCAAGTGTTTATTCAAGAGCAGCTGAACTGTTTCAACCTACAATCTGCATTCCTGAAATGGGGTCCTTTTTGTGTGTGTAAAATCATTTACCTAGTTATCCGTCCAGGATTTGTGGAGTATCTGTAGTATACACAGAAGGCACTCTTTTAGTTTCTGGGCATACTAAAGTGAGAAAAATATCCTGCTTTTCCAGTTCTTAAAATCCAGTGGGGAAAAAAAACAGGTTTTAAATAAATTGCATCTGAAGTAACAAAGCAAAAGTCACACATTGTGATAAAAGCTATGCAGAGAACTAAAATGTTGTAATGTGAAAGAGACAACATAGCTCCTTCGATGGGCACAGAAGGTGTTGTAATTTTGATGCCCCTTGAAGTAGACCCTGGGACAAGATTCAGGTGCAAATTTTATAGGGGAAATCAAAGAAACATCAGTCAGGGAAACTAAAATAATTAAATGAAGGCTTCCTCATCAGGACAACCATCACTCTGAGCAACTTCAGTTAATAAGCTGAGCAAACTTGGGCATGCTCTGAGTCATGGACTAAGGGGGAGGGGAGCTATGCGGTATTTATATATAGAGTTCTACAGACCCCTGCTGGACTGCTGACTGGGGACAGAGAATTCGTTAGTAATTCTAGTCTGCAGGCAAGCAAAGGGAGGCTCAAGGAGGACCAAGGCAGCAAGGAGGCAAAGTGCTGGTGTTTGTCCTTATAGAGTGAAGTTTGGAGTCAGAGAGAAACATCAGAACTAGAGATAGATATATGAGAGTCACCTGCCTATATATAGGGTCTTACAATTAAGTTCCAGAACTTACCACTGTGCACTTAATGTTGACAGTATGGTACAAATAACATGGTAAGTTTTCATAACCTCGGTACATCAGTGTCTCACAGTTGTGTTTGTGTTAATGTGTGTCAGTCTCTTGCTGAGTGACATTCATTATTGTTGTTGCATTTTTTGTGTGCCACGACAAGAATGTCAAGAACTTAAATTAGAGCATGAAACAAACACTAAATTTCTTATCAAAGTTCACAAGAGTTGAAGTGTTATCAGAAACGTGTTAGCCCAAGTTTAAGGGGATAACGCCATGAAGAAAACAGCAGTGTACAAAGGATAAAATGTTTTTCTGAGGAGCAAGAAAGCATCACTGACGGAGAGAGATCAGGGAAGCCAGTAAGAAGGAGAACTGGCAAAGCATTACAAAAAATGTATCAAATTGTGAGTCATCAGTTGACTGTGAGAAGCACAGTAGACCAAGTAACCACAATAGAGAAACAGGAAAATCTTAACTGAAAATCTTGACCAGCAACTCATGGCTCTTGCATCACAACAATGCACCAGCTCACACGGCTCTATCTGTGAGGAAGTTTTTAGCCAGTACACAAATAACTGTATTGGAACACCCTCCCTATTCCCTTAGCTGGCCCCCAGTGACATTTCATTTTACTTGAAGATAAAGGAAATATTGAAAGGAAGATATTTTGATGATGTTCATGACGTCAAGGATAATACAACAACAGCTCTGATGGCCATTCCGGGAAAAGAGTTCCATACTTGCTTTGAAGGATGGACTAGGCACTGGTATCAGTACACAGCTTCCCAAAAGGAGTACTTAAAAGGTGAC
>NW_003852480.1:833356-837594 GCF_000181295.1 Otolemur garnettii
GTTTGAACCCACCACCCTCGGTATATGTGGTTGGTGCCATAACCACTGTGCTACAGGCACGGAGCCAAGAGTGAGAGTCTTGAGCATAAAACCACAGACAGATGTAGCACAGTGATGGGAGGATGATACTGAAGTTCACTGACAGTTCAATCTGCTTGATGATAAAATACACAAATGGGGTTGGTGGTATTTCTAGAATACTAGAAGCATTAAATGCATCTCTAAAGGAAACAATTTTTTTCTATAGTACCAAATACATATTAGGTTAGCCTTAAGAAAAAAATAAAGTTGTAATTCTACTTCACATCCATTGTCCAGAGTATTATTTTCCATTCCAGGGGTCCTCAAACTTTTTAAACAGGGGGCCAATTCACTGTCCCTCAGACCATTGAAGGGCTGGACTGGGGGCCCCAGGATGAGTTGGCTGCTAAGCAGGACAGGCAGCAGCAGCAAAAACACCAGGTGGGCCGGATAAACGTCCTAGGCAGGCTGCATGTGGCCCGCAGGCCGTAGTTTGAGGACGCCTGCATTGTACTAATGTAATATGAACAATCACTAGAAATTCACTTCCCATTTCTATCACCCATTTTGTTTATATGTTGCCTAGATTTTAAACGTAGCTCATTAATAGCACTTTTTCATCTATCTATCTATCTGATTTTAAAGACTGAAAACTCATGTATTACACTTGGTTTCCTAATGTGGGATTACGAGTAATTAGATCAGGGTAAAACAAAAGGAAAAGACCTGGTCTGGCTAAGAAGATGATGAAACAGAAAGTCCGAATAAATAGCTGGCTGCACAGTTAAGTACCCGGGGACATCCTGGTGGGAAGCATGGCTTGGGCCCAAATGACAAACAGAGGGGGTCAGCAGATACACAGACTCAAAGAGACATTACATCCCACCCACACTCCACACCTGTCACTTTAGATAGTCTTCAATTTCAATTCGTCGCTTCAGGGTTTTTTTGTTTGTTTGTCTGTTTTGTTGGGGGGGGGGTAGCTTTTTAAAAACCATTCTGTAAGAGACTATGAGACACATCCTTTTATGGCAGTCTTCATAGAAGTTTTGGTGCACAGCCCCCTGGAGAGCAGCATGTAGCTGTAACAGACCTTCTGAGAAACACTCCTTATAAGAGATTCCACGTTTTCTCATAGTGGTTACCCTAAGAATAAAGTTTATAGTTACTGAAGGACTGAGGGTTTATCTCCACGGTGGTTCTTAAGAGGACTGTCCTGCTAACTATACATGCTTACATGGACAAGAGAGCCAAGCAAAATAATAAAAGAAACACAATGAGCAAACAAATTATAAACTCGAAAGAATGTGCCTGCACTGCTACGAGAGGGAGAATGGTGTAGAAACACTTGCTCTACTCGGATCCATGAAGGGCAACTCGGGAGGGTCAGCTGGACAAGGAAGCAGTAAATTCCTTGCTGCTTAAATATCCTGAAATAGACTGAAATAGCATTATAGACCCTCAATTTAGAAACCTTAAGAAAAAAACTGTGGAATCATAACCAGCAACAAGGGACAGTATACAAATCCAGCAGTTCTTTGGAAAATGGCTGAATAATAACAATAATACACATAGTAGTATTAAACACATATCTAATAGACATATTCCCTATCTTCAAAATGGGGAAGTTACAAAAAACAAATCCTTTCTGTCCTAGGCTATTTCTCATAGTCTCATAATGCCAATTTTACAGTTCATAAAATCAACTGTCATCGAAAAAAGGATAATAAAAAATCATAACTCTTCTCTGTTTAGAAAAAGAAAACTGGTTTTGGGTTATGACATCTGCCCATGAAATCTCTATTCTTCCAGCCTTCTGGAATGCATCAAAACACAAAAGAATTATCCAAAGAGACAAACTCTTCCCTCTTTCCCCTCTTCCTCCTTCAGTGAATGATTTACTGTTCAATAAGGGTTAACTCAGGGCAACGAATAAGAAAAGAAGGAGCCAGTGTTCAACCTACATGCAGAGCAGAATGGAAAATATCCCCGGGGCATTTATCCTGTAGTGACTTATGGATGCTAGGAATGGTTGATAAGATTTTTAAATATTTGATTTCACAAGTTACCTCTCCTCCTTTCAAACGGTCCTTTCCAGATCTGTGTGTTGACAGGCCAGAAGGCGGAGTGTCCTGAGAAGTGACAGCCCTGCTCAAAGGCCCACACAAGTAGAAATACTGAAAAAATTCCTCGGGTCACACACGGTGATATGCCAGATGTTAGGACTAAATTAAATGGGCTGCCATTTAATTTCAGATTTAAACTAAATTAACTGGTTTGCTAACTGGATAGATTTGTCACTAGACTCACATGCTTCTAACATCTTAAAAGTACACTGAATTTTCACCTCACCTCTGTGCTATGTGTGTGAACGCTGGGTAACTCATATATATTGTATGCAGATAGTTCTCTACATTTTAAGAAATAATCTTATTCAAAAATAGATTGAATTCAACAAATTCTATATAGTTCACCCTTTATGGCTATGTGTATTTTCCAGGTAGTCCGGCAGAAAAAGAATTTCAGGCAATGGGAAGAATGCCTTCAAAATTTTACATAAATCATCAAATGTGGGGAACGGAAAGATTCCAGAAGAAGACCAGCTTAAGATACCAGTGGGGACCAATGAAGCAACAAGACTTTTGAGCTTAATCAATGAAAGACCAGTTGGACAACAAGTTCTAGTATTATATTAAGGGAGTAAGTAATGTGAAGCTACTATCTAAAAAGACCTTTTATTAAATAAGGCACTGCCATCAAACTTGCATAACTGTAAACAGAAATGAAATCACACATCATAGTTGACACTCCTTACAGTATCACTAAGAATCCAGGTTTGTAATTTTATTACATGTGAAATTAAGCCTCACTTGGTATCCTTTATCATCTTAGAGTTGCTTGAATTTCTGCACCCAGTGATCCCGTAACTGCATTTTAACTTCTTTCTCCTGCTATCTATCGCCAGGGATGGAAGGGTGATGTCAGGGTGGGGGGACAGCCAGCAAAGGGGTGGAATGCAGCAGCGTTGTTCTGAATAGACAAAATTGACAAAAATCGTGAAACTAAAGGACGTGACAGCCTCAGAATTCTGACCTTTAGAACTCGAAACCAATAAACATGAATTCTTTTGTATGATGGGTAAAACGGCAAGAATTTCCTGTTATGAAAACTTTTTTGGCTTACCTTCCGAGGACTAATGTAGAGCTTCTGAAAAGATAACCGAACAGTGACAATCAAAAGATTGTTAAGAGTGCCTCTAAGGTACAGGACAAAGAGTATTATATTTCTACTGGGAAGGAAACTTAAATTATAGGCAAAGATCCATGAAGGCTTAAATTGCCCAGGCCTGCATTCACCTCGTGGGTAACTGCATAGACTTCAGAACACTGGCAACCTCCGAGCCGGCCTGCTGTGGGGGAGGTGAGGGTAGCGATTCTCTTTCATAACCATCCAAGAAAAACGACCCACAGTTATCTTGAAGTGCATCACACCTTAACTGTTTATTAGAGCTGGGACATCTAAGGCTAAGACAATAGACAAATGAAAAGCTGTTAATATTAGAAACCAAGCTGACTGGCCCCTGCTCCCTAGAACGCTCCAGTTCCCTGAAACCTTGGACCACCCAGACATTCGCTATGCTAACCATCCTCCTCAACTAAAGTGGAGATATTTATTCAGAATTATGATTTATATAATACTTAGAGTGGAACCAATCTTTGTATGGATTTTAAACATTACATTGAAGGGAGGGTTTTTTTTTTTCTTTTTTAACTACATATGCTGAACGTAAAATTCAGGTAGTGAAGGAGACTTTAAGGCTTTTTTTTTTTAGAATCTTCTTACTCTTGGAAACTGTTGCATTCCTCATAAAAAATGATAGCAATACATTGTACCCCATGACTATATTAATGTACACAGCTATGATTTAATAAAAAAAAAAAAGCATCTACAATACCTGGTCATGATATTTACAGTAGTATATTATTTGGTTTAAAAACAGTTCAATATTTCAGAACATGTGTAAATTTAAAAAAAGAGAGATATTGACTCATTAATGTAACATAAATTGAATCCATTAGGAACACCAATCTGCTCTATTTTGATCAGGAGTCCGACTGCACTAACTTCATCTTCACAGTTCCCACAACTTACATTTTCAAGGGATTGTTTTTAAGTTTATGAATGGATACACTTGAGTTGACTTTTTAGAAATCAAA
>NW_003852480.1:837708-838914 GCF_000181295.1 Otolemur garnettii
GTGTCCCTCACGTGGGTGAGTTTCATTCCCTGGTTCTCAACTGCCTCACCTGTACAAGGAACTCGGCAAATCCACAGGATTTTTCAAAGCCTTAAATGAAATAAAGGTAATAAAATATTGTTCCAGAATAGGAATCTAGATATTAGTTCTATATTCTTATCATAAAATAAAATAAAATGCCGCTCACCTATTAATAAAATGTACCTACCTGAGTAGGTCCTCAAATTTGTGAATTCTATATTTGTGAATTCACCTACCGCCTAAAATTTATCTGTAACACCGAAATCAAAACGCAGCACCTTTGTGGTCATGGGCCCAAGTGCACATACCCTGAGCAGCAGAAAACTCTGCACCCCCCAGGGCGATGTCACTCTCAGCTGATGTGGAACAAAGACACTCTCTGCCTTCTCCTTTCAACGCTCATCCTGTAAACAAGTATTCTCTCTGCAGTATAGATAAGGTTAGATCTTTTTTGTGCTTTTTGTTGGCAATTTCACTATTTAAAACTGTCCAAAGCATAGTGCTGATGTGCTGTCTAGTGTCCCCCAGCACAGAGGCTGTGAAGTACAAGCGAGAATAGGTGTGTGAGACAAGCCCCATTCAGGGATGAGTTATAGTGCTGTTGCCCTAAGCGTGATGTTAATGAATCAACAATACACATCACATATCAGTTACTGGCAGATATACATCCTGAGAAATGCCTTGTTAGCAGCCCCACCATCCTGGAAACAGCACAGAGCTCACTTACAGGGCTCACACACACCCAGATGGTACAGCCTACCCACACCTGTGGGATAAGTACAGCCTATCCCCTATGTGGGATAACCTATTGCTCCAAGGCTACCAACCTGTACAGCAGGCCACCATCCTAAATACCAAGGCAACTATAACACAATGGGAAGTGTTGCATATTTAAATAAAGAACAGCAACACTGAAAATATAAAATATTGAAAAATAGCACATTTGTGCAAGGCACTTAATGTGAATGGAGCCTGCAGGCCTGGGAATAGTTCTGTGTGAGTCAGTGCGTGGTGACGGAATATGAAACCCTATAGACACTGTATGCTTAAGCTACATGAAACTGTGTTTTTTAGTATTTTTCTTTATTCTGTAATAAACTAGCCTTAGTTTACTATAACTGTTTTACTTTATAAACTTTAAATGTTTGATACTTTCCAACTTTTTGGTAATAAGACTTAGCTTAA
>NW_003852480.1:839531-840826 GCF_000181295.1 Otolemur garnettii
CATCACTGAGCAGCCCATGGCCATATTAAATAATGTCTTTCAGCAGAAACACACATAAAATGAGATTCATATAATGAGTTGACAAAAAATGTTGTGACCAAGAGGCTCATAGAGCACCACAGGAGTGATAATTCGTGTTCAGTAATGCAGTGTTTGTGATGACTTCATAGAACATAGTTAACCATGAAAACAAGAATATGCCATATATGGCAGATCTTCCATTAAACAATTATGAAGGCTATATTTTAAAAGGTTCTTGTCTCAAGGAAACTAAAACATCAAATACACACACTGTAAAACAGTGAAATGCAAACTGTCAATTACCAGATTGGAAACATTAAACATCAAAAGTGTAATCACAAATCAGTATCTTTCCTTTCCTTATTTTGGTCAATGGAGATCAATATTAAAATGTAAGTTGCCACTCTCTCTGGCTGGTGTCAGATAATACTAAAAATAAATTTCCCGGCTCCTTGCTAGCTATATAACTTCCTATCACGGTCTGATTTCAGTGAAATCTATATCTGCCCAACATCTTCATAGGCTGAGTTTCTAAATATATCTGTCTTTATTTATCTGGGACGGAAATTATTTCCCTTGAGAATATTTAACATCGAGCCTTGACTTCATTCTAAGAATGGATCAGAATTTTAGGAACTAAGAACCCTCAGAAGAGAATTTCCACACTTCAGGTGTCTCTTTTCCCCACAGTCTCCATCCTCGTACTCACTCCTATCTAAGGGAGGGGTGGAACTAATGCAATCAATTTGTCCAATAAATAAAATGGATAAATTTAGTCTTAAAAAATACAACAACAGTTTCCACTCTTTCTCTTTGACTCACTAATGCCCGCCCTCGGCTTTTTGTCCCTTTCAATGTAGTATCTTACATCATGAGATAAATGAAGGGTAAAGGATGGAAGTAAGAATAAAGAGAATTCTGGAAAAATGCACTTAGGAAAAACAGAGAGATTTTAAAGGCATGCAATGGAAGTTGGATTTTATCCAAGAGACAAAGCAAAACTAAGAAGGAATTTTTAAAGACTGACATTTCTGACTGCCCTGCTGATGTATGGGATGGACTATGTGAACAGAGGAAGAATGACAAATTACAGGTTACTGCACTAATCTGGAAATACTGTAACGCTGGCTTAAACCTAAGCAGCAGAGGGGACTGGAAGGAATGCTTAAGGTATACCTAGGAAGCACACCTGCGGTGCATCTTACAAGAGTACACGTGAAACTTAATAAATGTAGAATATAAATGTCTTAACACAACAACTAAGAAAATGCCAC
>NW_003852480.1:840860-852498 GCF_000181295.1 Otolemur garnettii
AAAAAAAAAAAAAAAAAAAAAAAAAAAAAAAAAACCCAGGGAAGGAAGGGAGGGAGGAAAAGATAAAAAAAAAAAAAAAAAAAAAAAAGATATACCTAGGAAGTAGAAACCACAGATCTTGGAAAACATTTAAAAACAAGGATGGAGATATGCAGAATTCTAAAGTGAACAATTTGGCCAAAAATATTATGCCCTGTGCAATGGAACTCACAAAAGGAACTAAATTTGAGAGTTAAAAAATGAGATCAGTTTTAAACATATAAAACTTGAGGTATGAGGTTCGGCACCTATCACTCAGCGGTTAGGGTGCCAGCCACATACATTGAGGTTGGAGGGTTCGAACCTAGCCCAGGCCTGCTAAACAACAATGACAACTACAACAGAAAAACAGCCGGGCATTGTGGCAGGCACCTGTAGTCCCAGCTACTTGGGAGGCTGAGGCAAGAGAATCACTTAAGCCCAAGAGTTGGAGGTTGCTGTGAACTGTGACCCCACAGCACTGTACTGAGGGTGACATAGTGGTACTCTGTCTAAAAAAAAAATTGAGGTAATAAGGGAATATCCACATAGCTAAGACCAGCAGGCACGTGGATATATGAGTCTAAACAACAAAAGCAAAGTATTCAATGGAAATAGAGATTTGGAAATTACCAATAAATGGATGGTTACTGATATCACAGTCATAAAAGCACTTCTAAAAAAAGAGGCTATAATAAGAGAAGAGAGTCAAGGATGCAATCTTAGAAACATCATCATTTAAAGCATTTAAATCTTATTTTTCCAAACTTAGAGTGTGTTAAGTTCTATGCAGAGCTGCATAAAGCACTGCTGCCTCTCCACTGCCAACTTAATAGGAAGGATCTCTTCTGCATACAACCACAATGAAACCCAGGTGACGAATCCAAAAAAGTATTTAAATAATTAAAACTAAGAAATGTTGAAACACCTTTCTGAACATGGTAGAAAATGTATCTTTAAAATGTTTGAAGTCTCTGAATAATTTCTTGAGTTTACTACCACCATGCAACTGCCAATATTTTGTTGAAAAGCAAATCTGTTTCACCAGCAATTTTACTCCTCACTGAGAAAAAATTACCTTAAGATAAAGTTCTTTAGAGAATAATGAAGAAATGAAAGAGACAATAAAAACAGGGAATGGAAATCCTTCTCCATTTTAATAATAAACAATATACTCCCTTTTTTGTTGTTGTTTAGGACAGATTCTCACACCGTAGCCATCGATAGAGTTGCTGTGATCATAGCTCACAGCAACTTCAAATTCCTAGGGTCAAAAGATCCTATTACCTAAGTTTTTCTATTTGTAGTAGAGATGGAGTCCAGCTCAGGCTGGTCTTGAATTCCTGAGTTCAAGCAATCCAACCGCCTTGGCCAGAGTGTTACAGGTATATACCACTGCGCCTGGCCCCAATATACCACTTTTTTTAATATATGAAATTTGCAGAGTGTTGGGTTTGCAAATATTAGAAGAATAATACCATATAAGGTAAAATGGTTATTTCCAAGGGAATGTTAGGTATTCTTATTCAAATGAAAAAAAACTCTAAAAATAGATATCTATCATATATTTACTGCTTTTTTTTAATGAATGTACTACTTGTTCAATGGCACGCAAAATTATAAGTAAACTATTAATAACGGCAAGGTAGTTTATCTCATATTTTTCAATATTTAAAAAAACAGATTCTATAATAAGTATAATCATTTTAAATTTTTAATCAATTTCTTGGAAGTAAAAACTGTATTCCTATCAAATATTAGAATTCCTATTAAGTAGGTGTCAAAACCAATACAAAATACACCCCACCTTGGTTCTGGGATTTGTGACTCAGTACTGCTCATAAATTTGCCCACATTATATAATGCCTTCTCTTTCAGTCTCTGGATGAGTAAGGTCGAGGCCTACATTATTAATTAATTCACAAAAAAAGCTTTGGACATTTAATTTACAGGCAGTTATTTCTTAGGCTTAAAGGTCTGCCAAGCCACACGCTCACCACGCCCACAGACTTACTGTAGGTACATCACCCACTTTAATGTTGTTTGTTTGTTTTTTTCTGGTTCCAAATATTCTATTAAATTGCATTATACAATAACATGTGCATAAACTTCTAACACTCACATCATGAACAATGTGAATTCAGTAGAAAAATAACCCAGTGAGTCAGATATAAAAACAAGAAATAACAAGCAAGTTGAACCCTACATGAAAGAAAATCCTGCAATCAGCAAGGCCTTATTTTCACCTCCTGGACTTTCTCCCATAAACCTACAAAATATAAATAAGCTCATAAAAGAGAGAACCTGAAGTGGAGTTCTACACACATTTTATACACATATAAAAACACACACACCTTTTTCATTTAACTGGCAATGGGGAATTCACGTCAGACTTGTCTTATGAGCCAAATGGAATATATGCAGAAAATATTTTACCATTGTATATTTAAGTCATGGCTTGTTTAAAGAAAATGCCTTTCAAAACATGTTATGACATCAGTATGTCCTGAGAAAAAAACAGAAGTAGCACATCCTTTAAAGAAGTATCGATTCCTTACTCTGACCCTTGCTGTACGGGCTTTACTACTTAAATATAACCCAGGTAATGCAAAACTGCTAACAATGATACCAACCTCATGTTGACAGAATGCAGAGTAAGATTGGAAATGTTACTACTCGGTCTCTAGCACCTAGTTAATAGGGAGTGGAAAGGAAGTCATGGAACTGGTAAACAACTACAATTGTTCTGGAATACTGCTTTCTAAAATCACTACCTACCTACAATTACATGCAAAAAATCATTCCCTGCCTACAATTACACGTAAAAACAAATTTTAAAAAACCTGTTTTTCTCATTCCCTCACCATACCTGAAGTAATTTGTAATACTTCAAATAGATTACTCACATACAAAAGGCCTTTCTGTTGCTACATAATGTGAATTACTAAAAACACCGTATTTAAAGAATTAAACTACTGATTTACAATCAAGGAACCATAAAGAAAATCATCTAATTATCACACCAAAGCAATTGTTTTCCCATTTCCAAATACCTTTTCCTTACTAAGTGCTTTAGTATGTATTTCCAAGTCTCCTGATAAAGGTCAAAAATTGCAGCACTTGATCTAGAGAGATTTAAACCAAACTTCTCTAAAATTTTAGAATTTTACCTATGCTAGTAAATGCCCTAAACAAAACAATAAGAAAACATACATTTGACACTCTGAATGATTAATTTTATCCATTTACTCAGTAACTTTTTGTTTGTTTGTTTTGAAACAGAGTCTCACTCCTTGCCCCAGGCTAGAGTGTGATGTCATCAGCGCTCACAGCAACCTCAAACTCCTAGGCTCTAGAGATCCTCCTGCCTCAGCCTCCCTCATAGCTGAGACTACAGGCATGTGCCACCAAACCCCGCTAATTCTTTCTATTTTTAGCAGGGATAGGGTCTCACTCTTGCTCAGGCTGGTCTCCAACTCCTGAGCTCAAGCAATCCACTGGCCTCGGCCTCCCAGAGTGCTAGGATTACAGGTGTGAGCCACCACACCGGCCATTCACTCAATAAATTTTAAATAATGTAGACCAGGAAAAAATAAATGAGTTAGATTCAAAAACAAGACCCTGCCTTTTTTGGAGACGACTTCCCAATGGCAGAATTAGTGTTAAAAGGGAAAATAGCCTAGGAGTGTTAGAATAGACACCCGTCTGCAAAGGGGGAGACTGTGTCTCTTTGTGCTCTGAGATACACCCACAGCCTAAGGTTCTCAAAGTGCGGTCAGGGAACCTCTGAGTGTCTGTCCAGAATATCCTTTTGGAGGTCTGTGAGATCAAAAGTATTTTCATAACAACACTAAAGATACTGTTTTGTTCTTTTGTGGTTTTTATCATTTTCCTTTTAAGTGTACAGTCAAGTTTCCCTGAGGTCACCTCACGAGTGACATCATTGAATGCAGAAGGCTTCCTAAGTGTTCAGCTGTCTCCTAGAAAGCCAGACACTAAAAAGATTTCTAAAAACTATACAACAGCATCTCACTAATTATTTTTTGCTTTCGAAAATGTAACTATTTTTTTAAAATATATTAATGTAAATGTTGATCATGGCTATCTCTAAACGAACTTATAAATATGTTCACACTACCTCAGATTTAATTTCTAATATGTTAACTATCAATAAATATAATCCAGGCAAACAAACTCCTAGGCAACCTCAATAGTCTTCACAAATGCCAGGGAGCCTTGAAACCAAGGGGACTGAGGATCAACAGCTCAGTCCACAGGTGATGCCCAAACAACTGACTGCAAATTAATAACAAAGGCCATACTGATAGAGTAATTTTTGAGCTGAAACCCAAAGAGATGGGTAGAGATTAACACGGTGAGTGCAAGACTAGGAGGGGTGCTATTCTTTAATAAAGTACGCAGTTTACAAGTAACAGTATTTAAATTTTTTCCAAGCAGGCTGAGCCTGGTCAATCATGCCTATAATCCTAATACTTGGGGAGGCCAAGGAGGGAGGATCATTTGAGTTCAGGAGTTGGAGACAAGCCTGAGCAAAGGGAGACCCCATCTCTACTAAAAATAGCTGTGCTCCCAACTACTTAAGAGGCTCAGGCAGGAAAACAGTTTGACACTGGGAGTCTGAAGCTGCTGTAGGCTAGGCTGAGGCCAGGGTGCTCTGGCCTGCCTGGATACCCGAGTGAGACTTAAAAAAAAAATTCTAGTAGAGCAACTTGTAGAAAATGACTAAAAATGAAGCATTCCCTTATAAGTAAGAAACCTCAAAAAACGGGGGGACAAAAGCCATCAAATGTCAATGCCCCTCAGTAGACTATTCTGTAGTTCCAGAAAAAATTTTGAATTTAGAGCTGGACATACACCCACCCTTCGCAGGAAGACTGCACTGAGAGAAAGAAAGTGGCTGACCATTCAACTTATTTTCTAGAATCATTCAGTTTTTAAATAATGTTATTATGGTCAATATTGATATTATTTGTGTTTCAAAAATTATGTCGAAGCAAAAGGAAACACCAAATAAGGTGTCTGCTCAATGCTGTTTCCTAAAACTACCTACCCATTCTTCTTTCAACTTTCAACCTGATGAATAATTCCTGTGGGTGTACGAATGCTAAGAGGCTCTTAGTTCAAAGACAAAATTTGAAGTTACTTAATTGATAAAATAGGATACCATGTATTCCTTGAAGAGACACTAATGATTCTGAATACACTGGGCTCTATAATCAAAGTAGTAAGGTGACGTTATTTTGCAAGACAAGCCTATTAATAATTTAAAAACCGAACAGGAATAGAGGTGACTTAAAAATGAAAGTGACTTTTTACATAAAATCCTTCTCCCAGACGGCCTATGAGTGAATAAAGGCAAGTATAACAAAACCTTTTCCAAGAGTTTATAAAAAGGAGCCAGACTGTGAAACCACTCCTACGGATGGTATCAAAAATATAGTCTTGAGCACATAGCCCTGTGGTCTTCCTAAAGGCCAAAGGAAAACCCCTTGTTGACCATAAAAGGGCTGCCTGCATGTCCTCAGTGGAAAGTATACAGGCTCTGATTTACACAAGTATAAATACATGCCATTCCTCTGCGCTCACGGGCACTCCTGCAGGCTGGCCAGAACAGTAGGGCCCACGGGCTCAATGCAAACAGGATTCAAAATGTCTATGACATTTTCCCAACATCTAATGCACTTTATTTTTCTAGCTTATCTTCTTTCATGATAAAAAAGAAAAAAAAGAAAGAAAAGCCTACAAAGCATAGAATCACTATAAGTTAACAGGTGGCAGCCCTAAAAAATACTTGAAAATAAGCCTTAAAGGTTCACCAGGAGGGAAAACACACACCTCATAAATAAGACACGTTCTTCTAGTGACATTACAGCTGTGTGAAGTTGGAGGTGAAAAAAAAAAAACACTGGATTAGTGGTGAACAGCAACACTTTACCATTTATACTTCTTAGTAACTCAGAAGGCTGAATTTTGAAAACTTCTGAGAAACAGGAAGTGCACAAATCATTCTGATCTAAAACAGACCAAAAAAAGAAAAAAAAATCTTCCTAGCAATAAATTAAAGGAACTGAATAGAGGAGGCACACATTATTTGAGGTGGACGTGTGTGTGTGTGAAAGTATGGTGATCAGAGCAGTCAAATGCACAAGCACATAGGCGAGACCATGAAGATAATGAATAACTCTGTGTAAAACTCCCGGGGAATTCTGAGCTAGTCTGACACCAAACACATTATCACTCTCAACTAGACTTTGACTTAAAGACCTATCATGAGGTCAAAATGAACATCAGAAGCCATCTAATCTGATTATCTCTTCACTGAATGAATTCCCTCTAAAACATCATGGTGGTCTCTGAGTCCAGGATCCTATGAACCAATAATATTTAAAAGCACTATCCACATTTTTTTTTTTGAGACAAAGTCTCACTTTGTTGCCCTCTGTAAAGTGCTGTCATGTCATAGCTCACAGTAACCTCAAACTCTTGGGGTCAAGTGATCCTCTTGCCTCAGTCTCTCAAGTAGCTGCAACTATATACGCCAGCCACAAAACCTTGCTTATTTTTAGAGACGGGTCTCATTCTTGCTCAGTCTGTGGTTCCCCAACTCCTGAGCTCAAGCAATCTAAGGGCCTCGGCCCCCCAGAGGGCTAGGATTACAGGCGTGAGCCAACACACTCGGCCTTCTACTCACTTCTATTTAAGGTTAACGCCTACTAATGAATAAGAGAATTGCAAGTCTGGCTTAGTCCCCAGAGTATCTCATGTATCAATAGCTACAGATCAGAAATGGCTCATATATAGCTTTAGGGAGGAAATTAATACCTAGAATGCAGCTCCTTTCATCTCTGAGATGCTTTCTCAAAATGTTTTACCGATATTCACCCCAGTATTATGCACCCTAACGTCCCTCGGTACAGCTTTAGCACAAATCTGTCTGGGTGTCCTTGCCAGCCACAGTGTGGTCCCCAGCCCAGCAGCAGCTTGTCAGCCATGCAGAACCTCAGGCCTTACCCCAGGCCTGTAATGCAGAACCTGGGTTTTAACAAGATCCAGGAGGATTCTAAGAACATTCTCACCTGACAAGCACCAATCTAAGTAAATGCACACAAATTCGCTTTTGCATGTTCTCCTGTAGAG
This sequence comes from Otolemur garnettii, assembly GCF_000181295.1. Lineage (NCBI taxonomy): Eukaryota > Metazoa > Chordata > Mammalia > Primates > Galagidae > Otolemur > Otolemur garnettii. Next base: position 848,037 of record NW_003852480.1, read on the forward strand.
CTACACAGAATGTTCTGTTAGCCTCCCTACATCAAAAAGCTTTTTTATCCAGTCTATCCAATTTGTTTGAGAAACCTGGATTTTCAGTCTATCTAGGCAGGAAGATGGGCAGAGAAACTAACATGTATTATGCAGACCAGGCATTTTGCTAAGACTCACTATGAGGTAGTTTTTAAGGTTTAGATTTTACAAATTAGGGAAGTACACATTCAGAAAGGTTAAGTAATTAAGTTAAGATCATGTAACTAATCCAGCTGCAGGCTTCACTAAGCCATATTTTCACACTCTGCCTTTTCTTCCATTCTGGATACTTCTTATCCCAAATGCCCAGGCTTTCCCTTAAAACAAATATGTAGTGTTAGTGAGAATAAACGCCAGGGTGTTCAAGAACCTTCGTTGATTTGTCTGCATTTACGAAATGAAATAATAAACCAAGCATGTCTGCTTAGGCACCTAACTAAATTGGAGTTTTAAGTCTATCCAATTAAAGTGGCTATTAGAGGCACTATTGTAATGATTAAGGGCATGAGCCCTAGAACCAGACTGCCTTTGTTGAAACCCCTGCTCAGGCACTTAACCTTGGCTGAGTGCCTTACATTCTCCCTAGACTGGGGATAACACTGTAATTTCCTTCAAAGGGTTTTTTTTTTTTTTTTTTTTTGTGAGCATTAAGAGGATTAATATATGTAAAGTGCTTAAAAGCATGTCTAGTAGATAGTAAGGACTTGGTAAGTGTTAGCTATTATCAAATGGAATTCTTCATTCCGGTACAAGTTGCCTCTATTAAAAAAAAAAAATTAAAAGGCAGTTGGTAATATTCTTCCAAATCAATACATCATTGGCTTCCTTCTCCTCAACTGATCTTCTACTCACGTGCATTGATAGCTTATCATGATTAAAAATGAAAAATAAAATCCATCACCAGCTTGCATCTCTTACACACTTTCACTGTCACAGTCAATTCACATGTCCATTATAACCAAGTTAGGACAATTAACAAGTAGCCTGAAGACTTTTAAGACTAAGACAGCATGCCAAAGACAGAGATGCCTGTTGAGACCTGGTTGGCAGCTCCAGGCTTGCCCGTTGACAATCCATTCTCGACTCCTAATTTCCAGTCTGTCAGCAAATGGCAACAGCTCTCATTTCGGAATGTATTCCAAACCTGGCCACTCTACCTCGACCTGCTCCACTCTCTTGTAAGTCACTATTATGGAATTTGTTCACCTGCTCCCGTCCAGTGTATTCTCAACCCAGCAGAAATAATGATTCCTGAAATCAAAGCCATCTCATCTGCCTACCCCTGTCCAGCCTACTGCCCCCTCCTGCTCCTCAGTCAGGCCAGGCTCTTCTCCCAGGCCTCTTGCATCTCCCATGGGGACTGCCTGTAAAGGTCTGGTCTGCCATCTCCGCAGATCTACAGTCAAAGTCGCCTGCTGAAGAAGCCTTCTGTGACCTCCTTCAAACTGTAATGATGTCCCCTAACCCCAATACACAGCACTGACAGTCCATGTTGTTAGTCATTTTCTCCCCTCCCTAGAGGGTGACCCCCAGGAGCCCACATGTTCTACCCGTTCCATTCATTGCTGTATTATCTGTGCCCGGAGTCTTTCTGTGTATGGTATAAATGCTCAATAAATAGCTGTGGGAAGAATAATGAATAATAAACTTTATGTACATCTATTAATATTTCAAATTAGAAATATAGAGAGAGATCGATGAAATCAGTAGGGAAAACTTAGAACAGTAACTATGCTTTCTTCTGGACAAAAGTCTAAATCGGAGAGCAAAGATTTAAAAGAAAAACAGTTCCAGTTTGCGGATGCTAAACAACCACTGTCTCTGTTCCCAAAGCAGGGGTGGGGAAATGCATTTGTTAATTAAAGAGATTACTCTCTCTCTCAGCCAAAGAGGCCACTCTGCCTTACTGTGACAGTTTATCTCAGGACGTGGATGCAGTGACCTTGTACAAATGCAACTGCAGGAGCGAGTGGCAGAGCAATTTTTCATTTGGTCAGGTTGCTGGGTAAAAACGAATAATCTTGCAAAAAGTACCTTGGGAATTTTAATGACTATACACACTCAGCACTTCAGTTTCAAGTCTCTCTGAAAAACATCCAACACTGTACCACTCACTCTCTGTGTTAGGATTCACTCAAGAGCTCAGTCTCACTCCTGAATCACTCACTCCGCTCCCTATCAGGGGAATTTAGCTCTTTGCTGCCAGGAGCTGATACATCTTGTCCACATGAACTACTGAAAAGTAACAAATTAAAATGCACAATCTGCCTTCTTCCCATATTCACATGGCAGTAGTTATCATTCCAACTACAGGAATGATACCACTTCTCGTAAACTATATAACATTTATTATATTTATGATAAATAATGAATAAAAGTAGGTTATGGCCTAGTTATTAAAAACAGCCTACAGATTATGCCAAAAAAAGATTCTGTGAGTCCTGCAGAAGTACTAATATTATTCACACCTGGCAGAGACGATATAGAGGAAATGATTTTAAAAATCAAGAAACATATGGTAAAATGCTGAACTAGTTCCTTATCTACCTCTAGACTATGGAATCTGTGAAAGGATTGACGGAGAAATAACAGCTCTGATTTCCCAGCCTTTGGTAGAGAAACTATCTAGAAATACAAAATGTCTAATGCAGGGCAAAAGAGACCAACCCATTTTAACGCATACTGTGTGATCCTGCACCCAAGATGATTTCATTTATTTATCAGTGAAAATTATTATCAAGTACATCATAGCAAGGTTTTTACCTCTGTGGTGAAAAGGGCCTTGGTATTACTACTTCACTGAATGAGCATGGCCTTAGAAATTATATTTGTTTTTGAACAATCACACCCTTTTCTGAAGCAACAGCGAGCTCAAGTTTGCCAAGGCCACTGAAGGAAGAGTTCTCAAGAGTTCACTGATTATCATCAAGAGCACAGGGACGGAGAGACACGTCGCCATGAGGCAGACAGAGACCAGGACTAAGTTACAGTCGGCTAACAGTCGTGTACAGTCATAATCCTGCTGCCAACAACAAACATGACTAAGAAAATGACCTCACCTCCTAGAAAATGACCTCACCGAGACAAGAAGGGTGGGGGGGGCTGGGCCAGGCTCTATCTAACCTCCTCCTACTGCATGTTTCTATATTTTGTTGAAGACTTTGTTAAGCCTGAAAATTTCCAGAACAACAGCCACACAAAAACATCTTGGAGTTTATTTAAGAATGCTTGAAATAAGTTTTGAGTGTTACTTCAGTGAGGCAGATAAAGGAGAAGACCCACAGCTTCAGTGCGGGGAAGGCTGGAAGCAGCCCCTGAGCGCCTCTCCCCTGGCCACTCGGAGGAAGAGGGCCAATGAGTCAGCATTACACATGTTAAATGACATGCAATCACCCGCCGATCTCTTGGGATCCTAGCCATTAGGAAACAAACAGGAAGAAAGACCGAAATGGGAAAGGAAACAGCAGGACAGCTCACACCCCGACTGGAGGTCCCACACCAAGGATCTCTATGTGCACAGCTGTCTCTGCACCTGCCCGCCACGATGCACCTGCCACAGGTAACTCAGAAGCGTGCTTGGGCACCACTTTCCCCACCCAAAACTTCACATTTAGTCCCACCTCCAAACTCTCTTTTAATGTTCTCCCCTGACACGGTTTAGTCAGTGCACTTTAAGGGATTCTAGACTCTGCAGATAGCAGTTTTCATTAAAAACATGCAACTGGAATAAGCAAACACCAAAACTGACAGTGAAAGACAAGGGTCAACACAGAAAAATGTGAGATTCATGAAATAAAACCCTTGTGTGCTTGTGCTCACTCCGTTTATTCACTTGTTGCTTATTTCTTAAGTTATGTGTAGGCATGAAGGAGAGCATCACCCTGGGCGTCTTCTTCAACAGTAACGTACCTCTAAAGACAAGTGTTCTTTGGGCAGTATTTTCTACAGGCATTGTATCTAGACTTTAAGGCAACTTTGATTCTCCATTTCCTAAAAGGTAGTTACAAACTGACATGCACATGGTGCATAAACTGCAGAGTGTGTGAAGACACAGCCTTTGGGTGGAAGCAATGTAGCAGTGAAATCAGCAACTGGCTGATTCCAGTAAGGGACAGGTGTTGGAATATCCGACAGATACACTGTACTTAAAAAGGCAAATTAACGTACAGCTTCTCAATCTGCAAGTCCCAATCAGTGCGACCACTGGGAGCCAGACCCTACAGACCTTTTTGGATGGTGTGTGCTCAGAGAAGCAGCTGCAGCGGCGGGAAGTTTTTGTTGCTTTTTTTTTTTTTTTCTGACACACTTTAACGACGAAACCCCAAGTATAAGCCCCCTCAAGAAAAAAAAAATCCAACAATATTTTCTTGATCTTCAGGGCTTAAGAGCAGATGTATAGACTACACACGAAGCTTTAAAATTCAAAAAAAAAAAAAAAAAA
>NW_003852480.1:852580-910513 GCF_000181295.1 Otolemur garnettii
TTGTGAAAACAACATTTGTAAAGTGCCAAAAACAACACAGATAATTGTTGTGATGGCTTTCCTGCCCGGCTGCTTCAACCCTTCAGCCACTTTATTGCTTTGACTGTATCCACATCTAGCCTCTGGGATAAAATTCAGAGCCAACTTTGACTTTTAACCCTGAAAGACCGCATGCCATCTCCTGGGCTTCTAAAAACAACTCTTTCTATTTTAGATGTTTTCTTCAAGAATAGAAGAAAATTGCTATTCGTATAACATTTGCTCCCCGGCCCAAATACCAACCCTCTGTTTAAGTTAGTCTTAGGCATCCAGCACAGCATTGCTTCTAATGCACAGTAGGGATAGAAACTTCCTATAGAAAATTTAGAAAAGCTACGAAATGTCTTTTAGGAAGCACAATACCAACCACCACTTCCCTGTAGCCCTGTAGGTTAAATACTAACAATATTTTAGCCTATTACAATCTAAATATGCATAGAAATATTTATGGAGACATACATAAAAAATACATGAAATCCTATGTGCGCCCTGTTTGTTCACGTAACCTTCGAGTATGTTTTCCCCGGGAGGCGGCATTTTGATCACTGCCCCACATCCCATGAGTAATGCTCGCTGCGTGTGACTCCCAGCACTTCTCCTGGGAGGTTTACTGCTCTACTGGCCAGCCAAGGAACCTGTGTCAAATTCACTGATGACATGTATCACTGAAACGTGAGAAAGGTGAGAAAGGATTACAGCGTAGAAGCCCAAACATCCATCTCTGAACACATCCAATTCCTTGGTGATTACCTTCCAGGAAAGAGAGCGTACCAAAAAAGAGATAAATTGACTCACTGGTCTCCTAAAGTTAAGAAGCCTGTGAAGGATTCATGATTATTCCTTTAAATAGTCAAATCATTTAAATGTGTGCACAATATAGGAAAGGAGCCACTTAATTTGAATAATAGGCCAAAGTTCAAAAACATTTGTTACCTTCTGCCTAAGGGTGACATCTCCTTGATTACCATGCAAACCAATGGGAACAAACCTGGTGCTCACTTATTTATTTCCTTCAGAGCATCAATACCACTCCAGTTGGTCATTAAAGAGTAATCACACACTCTCACCCTCTCTCCCTTCCCTCCCCCATGGGGTGCTGCAATGTTTCTTTATAACAAACTGGCTTCAGGAAATTATTAATGAGGGGTTAGGAGGTTACACAGCAGCTAAGCCCGAAGAATGTCTGTGCAAAGAGAGAACTACCTATTCAGAGGGAGGAGAATTGTTTGCAGAGGACTGGCAGTTTGGAAAAGAATTCCTAGCCAAGAAACTTTCTATATTGTGCAAAGCCAAAATAAAATGAGTCATAACGTTTCACATTCCCTACCCGTGTATTACTAAAACGACCTCAGACTTTTTACGGAAATCAAAGACTGCACAAGTTGAGAAAACAGAACGGCCTCCCCTGGCCTCTTCTCACCTCTACCCCCATGTTTGAGGACGTATCTGGGATGAGGTAGGGTCAGTCCTGGCAGAAGCTGTTAAGAACTGGATGACACAATATTTGTAACCTTCAGCTTTAACTTCAGGAAGAGGCATAAAAGTGTAAAAGGAAAGTAGCTTTCCTTAGAGGTACCCAAGTCCAAGCATGCCCAGCCACCACCAGCACCACCTGTGTTCCTTTTTCTAGGTCATATACACTATTAGAAAAAGTCAAAACTCTTAACCAGTGGTTACGAAGAGTCCAGAATAAGTATTATTTTGAGCTGAAAACAATTGATAATCAACAGCTACAAGTCAAGTTCTCTGTTCTTTGTTTATCTGCCTAAAGGTGGGGCATAAATTTCACTTGGAGGAGGAGATATAAATTCTCCTTTCTCACACTGGATGAGGAAGAACCCTATCATCAGAGACAAACAGCTGGCATAGAGATAAATCTGTATAAACAGATTTTACTAAGATAACCCTATTGAACATTAGTTTCCCCCATATTTGTCCTACTCCCTTTCCCAAAATTCATTGGCTTGAGAAGCCCAAACCCCCTTTCCTTTGTCTAGTCACTTCTCCACAATTTATTGCCTTTTGTTCAAATAGTATATAAAATCCCAGGTGTAACTGCCTTTTTTCAGTTTTCATTTCTTTTCTGGGAAGCCCTATCATGTAAAATTTCAAATTATTAATAAAATTCTGATGACTTTTCTCCTATTAATCTGTCTTTTCTCACTTTAATTTTTAGGCTCCCACTATTAAACCTAAGAAGAGAATGAACAGTGTTTTCTTTCTTCCCTACACTTCAAAAGCAATTTGGAAAAAGTGTCCAGTTAGGAAAAATCCATTTTCACTCACAAACACACAGATCTCCAAAATGTTTACAATTGTTGAATTGCTAGATGACCATCAATTTGTAAAATAAGTGATGGAAACTGGCAAAAATATTACAATAAAATGCCAATTGGTATGTTACAACAAATGAAATTAGCAGTTCACAATTTTACAGTTGTAAAAATTACTTATTCTTTTAATTTCTAAGTGTCTACCGAGCCCTGTTCTATTCACTATGCAGACAAATTGTTAACATTTTAAACAAGAATAAAGTATACACCTCTCATCTGTCATCTCACTATATTTCATCTCTAGAAGGTGAAGCTTCTAACAACATTCTTTTTTTGCCAGGGCTGGGTTTGAACCCACCACCTCCAGCATATGGAGCTGGTGCCCTACTCCTTTGAGCCACAGATGCTGCTCTAACAACATTCTTTTTTAATTAAACAAATAACATCTGAGTACTTACTGCCAGCCAAGTGAGGTTCTAGGTACTGATGGTAAAACAATGAAAATGGAAACATAAATAAACTTCCAATAACAACAGCAATGAAAATCTCAGCCTTCATCCAGCCACTTCAAGTGACAAGGTTTTGTTCAATAAAGTAGGAAGCAACATAGTTTATTGCTAAACTTTTTAAATCAAATTTCACTGTAAGTTTCACTCTCACTATAATCAATATAGGCAAATACTTTTAAAAGAATGCACAAAGACATGTTTGTATATTAACATATGGTTGCTTATGAATATATCAACACCAAAAATGATTTTAATTTTGAAATTACTATTAGCTATGCAAGTTGTAATTAATAGACTAGGGGATAATTAATAGTTTTTCTTCTAAACAGTCTACTGGCAGGGCAGTTTTACTCTATGAGACTTCCACACATGGGGCAGAAATTAACCAGGAAGGACTCCTGAGTGATTTCAAGTTCAAGGTCATGATACTAATCTATCAGATAAAATTCAATTGATATATAACATTGGAATGAATTTACCTCCCACCTCTATTGCAGAGCCAGTCTTGGTTTTGTGATATTATTCTCATCAGAGAAAGATCCTTCTTAATTTACCCCAATTCTGAGCCTAGAGGTCCAATCTATATGGAAGAACAGTTGAAATCCCCATTTTTTATTGAATACTCATTCCAAAAGTGGTAAAATTAAATCTTTCCTAAATCCACAGATACAATCAGCTTTCAAAATGCTCCACATTAAAAACTCTAGGCCATTTCAAGCATAAATTTTAGAGGCAAAGAAACTGTCAGTGAATATTCAAAAAAAAAATTCTTCCCCCAGGAATATTCTTCTGCTTTAGATTTCCTTCCCAAAAATTAATACAGTGAAAATGTTAGTCTTAGTCATAGTCATATTAGCTTATTTAGGGTAAAACCTGTTATCATAAAAGTATACTGAAATGAAACAAAATATGGTCTGTTTGTAGCATAAGACACCATATATTTAGGCAAAGAGATGAATCTGCTGCATTTAAAATAACTGGGTGTTTGAAATAAACAAATCTTTACTAAAGCATTTGCTAAGTATCTGATACTACCAACATACTCTTTGTTCTTAAACACAGACATCATGAAAGTCAGAGAAAAAAAAGATTGCAAGTCACAAAAAAAATAATGGAGTTAGCCTAAATTACAGGTAACAACAATGTCACTAAGTTTCTTAAGAAACCTAATACTTATTGGTTGTCATTAAGTCACTGTGGTAGAAATTAATATTTAATAGATAAAGAAATCAAACAGGTTCAGCATCTGTAGCTCAGTGGTTAAGGCACCAGTCACATACACCAGGGCTGGAGGGTTCGAAACCTGCCTGGGCCTGCTAAACAACAATGACAACTACAACAAAAAAAACAGCCAGGCATTGTGGCAGGTGCCTGTAGTCCCAGCTCCTTGGGAGACTGAGGCAAGGGAATCACTTGAGCCCAAGAGTTTGAGGTTGCTGTGAGCTGTGATATTACATTACTTTACAGAAGGTGACATAGTGTGACTCTACCTCAAAAAAAAAAAAAAAGAAATCAAACAAATCTTTAAGAATATGTTCATGAAAGTACATTTTTTTGTTGTTGACAGTATTAAAACTAAATCTATTAATGTTTTAAGATATGATTTATTCTTTAACCTGGTCTCTTTTTCAGTACAAAGACCTAAATTACATACACAGTGTAAAAATCAATTTTAGATTAGAATGTAAATAGCACAGGCCAACTCTCCCCAATACCTAAGACATTTCCTAATGAATGAGATTCCTAGCATTAAATAGTCAACAAATTGATCTATCAATGAACTACAACTTTCTAATAACCACCAGGGAAATTTCTTGGTATGGTTTATTAGTCTGTTCAGGGTTTAACCGTCCAGATTACCTTACACAGTGTTGTTTTCATTTCCAGTACCAGGATTAGACATAAAAAGATGAGTGAAAAATCTGTGATCATTTTCAAATTCTTGGACATAAAAAACACTAAATGTTTTTCATTAAAAAAAAAACGGCACCAGAAAGGCTTTATTTTTTATTTTTAACCTATATTTCAGACAATTATTTACAAAGAAAAGATAATGAATTTTGCCTTTTTAGGGAAAGCCAGGGGAAATCTTAATAATACAATGTTTGGAGTACCAACAAAAAGCTTAAGCACAATGTTTAAATTACTGAACTCAAAAAGTAAAATGACTTCTCAAATACCTTGGATTCTATCCCTTAAGTAAAAGGATTTACATAGTCAAGCTTCATTTGTTCACAGGGGAGTTACTCTTCAGAAATTTCTTTTATCCTGTAAATGAGAAAGCCTGCTTCCTGGCCCCAAAAACCCTCACTTTCAGTCACCAATTGTTTTGAAAAACTTTCACTTGACACTGAATTATAGGACCATGAGTTAAAGAACTAAATCAAACACCCAACCTACTAAAGAAACCCAGCAATCTGGTTACTGTCCAAATTGTTTTCTAGACAAGCAAGTCAACTAATGGTAGTATCAGAAAGAATCCTGGAAGAACTCAGGCTTTTTAAAAAGATCATTAAGAATGCATTCACATTCAAATGTTACATACACCAGCAAAAGTGATATGCAACTTTAAACAAAACCAATTTCCAATAATACCAATGTGTTTTCTGTATTATCTTTGTCACCTACATTACGTACGTGTGCATAATAGTGATACTCTAAGTTAAAATACTTAATTTATTTGTCTTGCAAAAGCAAAGAAAAAAGATGTACTCGTAACAATGCTTCTGAAATTTTATTGTTTTCAAAAATTTACCAGATGATGATGCTTTAAAAGTTTCCATAAAAAACACTAAAATGTCTTCTTAACAAAACATGTTTTTATCCAACCTAGTAAAATTCAGGTTTTCTAAAAGTAGTAGAAAGACACGAGAGATAAAAGTTGAGATTTAACCATTCATCTAAGAAGCAATCCATGTTCACTTTCAATATTCTATACAGTGAATTTTTTTTTCTAAGACAGAGTCTTATTCTGTCACCCTCAGTTGACTACCAGGGTGTCAACCTCAAACTCTTGGACACAGGTTATCCTCTTGCCTCAGCCTCCCAGGTAGCTGGGACTACAGGTGCCCAATACAACGGCCAGCTATTTTTAGAGATAGGGTCTCGCTCTTGCTCAGGTTGGTCTGGAATTCCTGAGCTTAGTCCATCCACCTGCCTCGGCCTGCCAAGGTGATCAGTGACCAGTGATTTTCAACCGATGTGCCTCCGCAGCCCACTGGTGGGCCTTGAGAGGATCTTTGGTGTGCTGCGAAAATTTTTAAAGATCATCAATTAAATTATTTTCAAAAGAAGTTCAAAATACAGTAAGTATACTCTTTTTATATATGCTATTTTTTATCAACATAATTTAAATGTGCTGCAGGAGTTTATCTATAAATTCAAGTGTGCTGTGAGATTAAAAAAGGTTGAAAACCACTGTTCTTATACATTTAACTACCCCGACTCAGGGACTAAGAATACCAAGATGCAACTGCCTGAATACATTACACACAAAGCACAAAGCCAGTCTTCCTCCCTGCTAAATGCCGTTCCTTTTCATTCTGGCTGACTTCAAAAATGAATGTAAGTAAAGACAATTCACTCTCCCTCATGGAAATAAAATGAATGTGAAAATAATCACTCTGGTCTCTAGGGGTACTAAACATTTATACTGTCTTAAACTTAGTGGAAAATTTAGGCATAAACTTGTGCAGACTGGGCACCATACTTAGGTAAATAGCAGAGGGTGATGGTTTTAATTTGGTTGGGACACCGTAAATATTGGCATACTGAACGTGTGCTTACTGCCATGAATTCTGAATTCTCTCTCCAGGGTCTGCTTCTGTTTTGTCCACATGCCAGAACTAAGGACTACTTGCCCCATAATCTCATATGATCAGAGCTGAGAAAATCAACTTAAGTTCCAAGAAAAAAAATATATCCTTTGAGTGATTTTTTTTTTTTTAAATAACTTTTTTAAGCTTTTTGCCTTCTAGGGGATCATTCACCATCACCAGTCTGAAAACTCCAAAGCAAAAAAAAAAAAAAACTAAAAATAAGAACGCACAGGAGTTACTGTTGACTAGAATGAACAGAAAATGGGAATTAATTCAAAATAAAAAAATATAAGTTTAAATTACTGAAAATATATTTTTGATAGTCAGGCTCCATGAAGTGATTGCAAGAAAATGTTAACATAAAGTTCCCTCTTTAAAAATAATTTTCCTGGAAATGATACATTGCTTTTTCTTATTGAGGAAATAACATTTAAGCAGTCATCATTATAATTTTGCCAATCAGGTTCTTTGTACATTCATTTTACTCGATCTAAGCAAAAAGATTGAAGCTGTCCAGTGTGTCCCCTTTTAGTTCCTCAAAATGAAGCCAGACATTAGTTGCATCCCTCAGCTGTGAACTAAGGCATATGACTCACTTAGAGCCCATCAATGATGATTGATGACACCAGATGCCAGGACAGCAGAACAGGCTGTGTTGGGTCCAAGTGGGCTGCTTTCACTTCACTTAAAAGACCTACCCTCCAACGGGGAACTCCACGAAAGATTATTCAACATTTAATTCTCTGACTTTTGAAAATCTGGACAGATAAGACACATATATACTCACAGTCCAGCACAGAAAGTGGTAGTTCTGCACCATTCTGAGAGTTTAAAGAAGGCATGCCTGCCACACTGAACGAAACAGGGAAGGCTTTATGGAGTGGGCACCGGTCAGGTGGGGCTTAAATCCATGTGGCCTTTGAACATGCAGAGTGAAGGAGAGGGGATGGGGCCCCTTCCACTCCACAGCACAGGCACTAATTGGCCATCTTCCAATCATATGACATCTGAACTCTTGCAATGCCTCAAAATGGCTGTCGCAGCCTCCAGTTTTTCTGTCCTTTATAATCATCCTGAGGTATCTTTTCCTCCCTCTTTGAAAGAAAAAAAAAAAAGCATCTCTTTGAAACTTGTTAAAAGAGTAGACCTTCAATGTTTTCACCACTAGAAAATAAATGAAAATAAAAGCAACTATATGAGATGATGAATTGAAGAGTTAGCTGGTTTGTGTAATCATTTCACAATGTATATGTATCATAAAACATTGTTCATCCCATGAATATTAACTGATCTGCTATCAGTATAAACAGAATAAAAAAACTTGTTCATCCCATGATTATTAACTGATCTGCTATCAGTATAAAAATATGAAAATTTTGGAAAAGATGGCCTTTATCATTAGCAACTAAGGCAGAAGACTGTAAACGTTATCCATCAGCCAAAATCCTTCAGTGGTACCCTAAGATCTTGAGTTAACATGATTCAGACAAGTGCTCTTCACAATCAATCAATAATTTTTTCAGTCTTATTTCCCACAAAAACAGTTGATTTTAATAGACTATATTTTCTCTATGCCTTCGCTTAGAACTCCATCTTCCTTTTCTGGTAAATTCTTTGTCCTGCAGGACTCAACTTAAATGGCCTCATCTTAAATCTTTCCCGACCCAGAAAGGGAACATTCTTGGGTTCCTTTAGCATTCTAAGTGTATGTCTAGTGTATCACAGACTATAGATTATGGACATCAAATACACAAAGAACCATATTTTCTTTACCTGTTTTCAGGATGTGACAGTTATTAGAACAAAAGGAACTTGGTGTTTATTGGCGTGAACTGATTTCTTGGTTAACACAGATGTAAAAGCATGGCAGGGAGTCAGGAAAGAGATCTCGAAAACACCAAAGTAGACCCTGCTTACTCAAAATTTGACCCTTGGTCCAGTGGCATCAGCACAGCCTGCCAGTTCGTAAAAATGCAAATTCTTGGACCACAACCCAGACCATCTAAATCAGAATACAATCTATATTTAATAAGGTGATTTACATGTTCATTACAGCTGAAGAGCACCTACCCAAGAGTGACTACAGTGGACACACCACCAGAACTCTGACCTTAATTCCTTTAAATGATGGGCATGTGTAAGAGAGAATGGGAAAAGCCTGGATCTTAAAAGAAGGAATAAGAACACTTTAGTCACAATTTGGGTAACAGCAACCGACCTGAGATAACAACAGTGAGAATGTAGAAATCATACATGTAAATCTAATTCTCTTACCTTAAAATAAAAATGGTTTTTACTCATTAGCTTGACAATAATTCTGTGCTTATCACTTGATGGAACTGGAGACAGTGACCTTAAGTGGACAGGAATGGAAGAATGAATACCATGCCAGTGTGACACTGTAAATACTGGCATACTGAACGTGTGCTCACTGCCATGAATTTTGAATTCTCTCTCCATGGTCTGCTTCTGTTTTGTGCCCCTCCATAAATCTTTCTTTTTCCCAGTTTGTTAGGCCTGGCAGAGGATAAACAAGTGACAAGGAAATGGCTAAATGAAGAGTAAGAACCAAATTGTAGCTAGGAACCAAACACAGCTAGGAACTGTTCTCCGGTGGGAAAATACACAGCAGGGGTTCCTGGTGACCTTTAACTGACCTGGGGCTCATTACCATCTAATTACCATAGCCTAGGTGGAGCTTTCATGAAGGATTCTGGGGGAAGATGCATTCTAGAAAGGGAAATTGTATAACCAACCTGTTATGTAATCTGTTATACAACCCCAACCTGTCAATCACCCCAAAGGTGGGAAAGAACAACCAATCCTGCCAGGAGAGAGGCGGGATAAACTAATGAGCCCCTAATGGGCAGCCTGTGCTCAGACTCCTGGGTCTTCCTGCTATTAAGGAGACTGATGCCTTCCTCTCCTCAGGAATGGTCCCCTCTTTCTAGACAGTATTTGGTATTTTTACTTCTGTCATTTTGTGTAGCTTCCTTCTTCACTTTCACTTAGTATAGCTTCTTTCCTTTTCCTGTATAAACCGCATGTGTTAGACTTTTCTGTATCTGTGAGCAGTCCTTGACCAGCTCCATTTGGCACCAGGACTCGTTCTGTGGGCCCAGGGAACATGCTGACACACTTAATCTGCTCTCTCCTCTTAGGGAGAGCTGAACTATGTCTCCACAAGGACACGCAGAGTAGCATAATGGAAGCTGGCTACTCAAAAGGGGGAGAGGGGATGAAAATCACCTTATGGGGTACAATGTACACTATTTGGATGATCTTGCACTATAATAAAATCCAAATTTCACCACTATGTATTCAATATAATGGAATTCAACTTGTACCCCCTAAATCTATTAAAATTTAAAAAAAAATTGTACTTGTTCACCGCACTAGTATTCATTTTGAATTGCTGTGAAGTACTAATAGTTGAGCAGAATAAACTATGAGTTTCAATTTGCATTTTCAGACCTGGCGGGTTAAGAGAAACCAAATTATGAGAAATAGTTAAGTCCTCTAAATCTATGTGTAACTAGACGTTCCAACGAATCTGAGGTGCCAGCAAGGCAGGTACCAGAACATCAAAGTGATGGAAAGACAACAGTGTTCCATTTGCAGATTTTGAAGGAAAATGTGCAGAAGCTGTTGTATGAATGCTGAATCCACTGGACACACCAATGATCACACCCCCTGTCCCCCATCACCTCTCCCACTCCAGGATCCAGACAGAAGTGGGCGAGGGTAGAGAGTAAAGAAGTCCAGGGCTATCACCCTTTGGGTTCTAAGGGTATTTATTTTAAAAGTTCTCTAGAACTCTGTATTACTTAAAGGTGAGCTGAAAATCGATAGTCATCCTAGATTGGGGAAAATTTCCTCTGATCAAAAAATTTAGAAGCAATAAAAATAAACTTGTGTTTTAATCATGACCCAAGAGGTGATGGTTATTCAACAGACCAGTTCCATGCACATGTTACCCGCGATTACAGGAACATAAAGTAGGCTTCCCCAGGACAGGAGCACAGATAATCCTTATTATGCAAATGTACACAGAAAACAGCCCTCTTTAAAAAATGTGGACTATGCATAACAAGGTATGTTCTCTCCAGCAAACAACTGCTACAATGAGGACCTGCCCCTACAAATTTCTCTGTGGCTTTAACAGCTGTTAAAACAACAATAAGAAACCTGTGTAGTGCTTGCAACAGACACTACAGCTTCCATAGCAGGCCCCCAAGAGTTCCCTACCCTCTAGGGGTATATTTTCTGAGGGCATATTTTGTAAGGGTATCAAAGCCAGAAAGGTAAAGTCAGGGTCATTAAAGTGATCATCTAATTTGAATTTCCATGGTTCTTTTTTTAATCTCGGAAGCTTTTTATTGGTTAATTGTCCTTGATAATTCAGGTTTAGATGTAGCTCTTTAACATGCATGCTTTCATGGTACTCCCCTCCAGATACAAGGCCCATTATTACATTTGGTTTCAACTTCTGCTACTCATTTATGAATCTTCTTTTATCTATCAACCCTACTCTTGAAGCTCTTCATCTCCATATCTCAAATTTATCATCTCATTATCCTTCTCAATGGACTAGAAAGCAAAAACACATAATTTTCTTCTCTTTCCTCTCCTAGTATTTCTCCCCTTTAGTCATTAGGCTGGGCCAAAATGTCACCAGAAGGGCTTATCCACTACTGGGAAACCACTGCCCTTGCCATCTCTTCTTGCTCCCTTGATGGGTCAAGAAATGGTCAAGGCTTACTTCCTCCAAAACTTAATTCCCACTTCTCTTGCAGGTAGGCTCAATCCTTACTGCAATAATTTGTTATGTTGCTTAATGCTCTGCAGTGGCTTGACCTATGTTCCAACAGTAACTCTACAAGAACTTTCTAGGCCAGAAGTCTTACTTACCTCTTGCTACATATTCAATCTTTTCCTCTCCTGTTGCTCTCTCCCTAACCCCCGAAACAGGCAAAGTTTTCTGTTTGTTTATCAACATTGAAAAATCCTAGGCTGTTTGTCAGTCTTCGTTTTCTTGAATCTCTATTCTATTTTATCCTGTGGGGCCAATTTCTGTGACTTTTCTCCTGCTCTTTGGCACCCTCCGTTACTTACCTTAATTTTTTTTTCTTTTTATTTTTTTGGCTTTCACTGCCTTCTCTTTTTTTTTTTTTTTTTTTTTTGAGACAGAGCCTCAAGCTGTCCCCCTGGGTAGAGTGTCGTGACCTCACAGCTCACAGCAACCTCCAACTCCTGGGCTCAAGGGAGTCTCTTGCCTCAGTCTCCCAAGTAGCTGGGACCACAGGTGCCCGCCACAACGCCCAGCCATTTTTTGGTTGCAGCCGTCATTGTTGTTTGGCAGGCCCAGGCTGGATTCGAACCCACCACCTTAGGTGTATGTGGCTGGCGCCTTAGCCACTTGAGCCACAGGCACCGAGCCACACTGCCTTCTCTTAAAGGGATTTTCTTCACGTGGGATTTCCTCTTCCTTTCTAACTTTATTCTTCCCTGGTTCACAACCTTCACAACCTGTCTCTTTCCTCTATGTGTCCTTAGAAATCAGATTCGATTCATAATTTATCTGCCTGAATAACCAGGATACAAGGGCTGGTAAAGGAGTTTACAGCGAGTCATGAAACATTCGCTCTCCTATTCACTCAAGCCCACGTAATACCTCAGTTTTCCTCCCTACGTGCCTCGTCTTTCCAATAATCTTTCCACCAAACCTGTTTCTAAGGTCTCCATCAGAACGAACTGCACTTTAGACTTCATGAATTTCCTACACATCCTTATTCAGCACACCCACCCACCAGGTTCTCCACTCCTAAAATCCTACCTTGCCTTTGATTCCACACATACAGGTTCTGCTCATCATTCCAGGACCCTTGTTCAAAACACCCCTTTCTCTTACCAACTTTTCTCAGCCTTTTCTAATGACTCAGATATAAATGATCTTGCCTTTCTCTGGATTCCCACAAACCACTAGGCTATACCTTTTAGTCTACACGTAGCTAACTGCAGGCCTTATCACCCCCCCTTTGACTATAAATGACTTGAGGGCAGCCACTTGGTCTAATTTGACTTGCATCTTCCACAATGCCTCACAGTTTCCTGCTGGTACTAGAGTCTCTTCAAACACTTCCTATTTAAAAACTACATATAAAACTAGTAGTATAGTAGTATACTATATAGTATACTACTACATATTAGTATAAAACTACATATTATACAAGAGTTCAATGGGCACCCGAGGCACAAAGATGTGAATTATTGTTTGCAAGATCATAGAGACTCCAATTTAGACGCACATTTTTAGGTTTCTTCATAGACTTCAGGCCATCTCGCTCTAAGTTACTCATTTAAAAAAAAAAAAAGGAAATAGCAAGTCACACATTAAACAGAAACTATAATGTCCACCATTGTCCGTTGTTTTTTAGGCCTGTGGAACTGGAGCAGTTATTTCCGCTGCCAAACTTCCAGCAGTAACACTTACAAGTTGCCAGTGTGGTATGATGCCATCAGTTTTTAAAACTTAGAAAGGCTCATTGATTTTTACTAAGGGTTTCTTACGCAATCACTTCCTTTAAGGCCAAATGAGCCAACCAGGATTGAGAGCAGTTACAGGATGAATAAATGTTATGGTATCAACATAAAAATTATTTAGTTTCCCTTACTTCCTTTAATTCCCAAATTTATTTCTGACTTCCGCTGCCACTAGTCATCCCCACAACACATTTTTATGTTCCCGTCCACCCAACTCCCCTTCACTGAGCCATTCTGGCACAACCTTCATGCCCAATTTTAGAGAAGTTAAATTAATTTCCTAATGCAATAAAGTGGCTCTCCTAAAAGCAAGTCAACCTGGGATAGGACTTATTACCGACTTCTAAAGTAAGACAAATGAATGTCACACTAGGTTGGTTATAAGAGTGGTTTTATTACAAGACTGGAAGACTTACAATAACTATAAATCAAAGCTGTTGTTAGATTTTTTTTTTTTTTACTTTACATAGTTATAGTTATGAGTCTACTCTTGCGAACCAAAACAATTATTTTACAATTAGTTTAGACATGTCTGAGTCCAAAAGGAAAATTTCAATTTCAATCATCTTATTTTCCTTGAACAGAATCTAATGCTACCCAAAATCAAGTCAATTCGACTTCTCCAACATGAGTTTCTAGCCATTTTCCAAAGTTGAACAGGTTTATAAATGTAAACGCTCCAAATTTTAGGTTTGTTTTCAAGGTGCAGTGCAAAATGGCGATAGCTGAGTTTCCATACACTAGATAAAAACAAATAAATAAGAAATAATCTTGTTACCCCATTCTCAAGGTAGAACATGGTCACCATCCTATATAAAACATACTGCACACCCCTAAATTTAGACTGCAAATCTATCACTTAAACATCTAGTAAATGACCCAATTTGTTTACATGGCCCTGTAGCTTTTTATGGCCTTTCCATAAAGAAGTTATTACATCCATTCCCTTTATTTTGTTTAAGAGTGTTTGAATGAGCCCCAGAACCACACGCTAGTTAAACAAGCCTTCCTTAGATGGACGTGGTCTCATATAATTCACCACTACCGGGGAAGTTCTCAGAACAATGTTTGTAGTTTTGAAACACCACACATTCCCACACACCATAAGTATTTCCTGTGCTTTATGCACTTTTAAATGTTCGGCAGATACATTCAATAAAGGCTTATTTTTCCATTTTTTCCAAGTAAACTTGTGGCATTTGCACTTCTTCCAGAAGATTTGCACCTCTCAGTGTTTTGCTCTGGTAGATTGGCCATTCAGAAAGTGACTGCAAACAAAGATTGCAAGGGAAATGTAAAATCCAGACACTCTAATTGATTGCCTCGGATGTAAATGTTAGTTCTAAAAGAAAACCATTTTAAAGCAGTTAGTTTAATGGGGTGCCCAAGTGATGGCTATTAAAACTTATCAGTACAGATTAAAGATAAATTTTCTACCATGTTGGAAAAATTGTAATTTAAATAAGCATAGAGATGATCCAATTCCTGATTTTACATTCCTTGTCAGGGCTTTGAACCTCGAGACTGCTAATATTCTCAAGTAAACACTGATGAAAGCAATTTTTTAAAAAAGTTAGCATGTATCAATTACATATCTAGACTCAGCCTCTCAATATCCTGGCCAAATGTTGACCTGGGAAACACCACTATTTTTAGTTGGCTGCTTTTTATAGAAACAATCAAGTAGCTTTGACTACAGTGACTAACACAAAGCAAAGGTACAACTAAACTCTATGTCTATCTTTGCTTCTGAAATTATAAAAACATTCATGTGCTATGAAGACTAGTTTCTTATGTGGTAGAGATGATTCATTTTCATTTAGAGTTTCAGAAATAGTGCACTTTTGTTCACAAATAGGTAAAGTCAGGAATAAAATGCATGGTTACAATATCATTGCTGTAACTCGGGAAGCATTCCCTAATACCTCTGACTTCCTATGTCAACATATTTCCAGGACGCCGAACTTCTAGCTGTAGATGGACTAGATGTATTTTTTTCTTACTAGTATCCAAATTTTTTCCTGATTTTTTTTATCAAGAAGTTCAGCTAAACTTTTTCTGGCCTTTGCATGGGTAATCCAATGGCCAATCACACTCTAGTAAGAAACGATCTTGAGTGGGTTTCCATAGAGCAGTTTGAAAACACTAGGAGTTACTAGTGTTCCTAGTTACCAGGAGAGCTTTTCCTATGTTCTCAAATGATGTGCACCCTACTTATTATCACGTCTCAGGTTTAAAGTGTAGAAAATCAGAAATACACATTGCTTTTCTTTTTAACCCCAAACCTAGTAAGAAATTTCTGCTTAAAACAAATGAATACTTCTGTCTTTTAATCTGTACACATCTTACATTTGAAGCAAAGCTTCCTTCTTAGTTTACTGATTCCAAACATCACCTGGTGCTGTAGACAAATACATTATAAAGCTTTCATGACTTCCAATCTGCAATTCTTAGCACCTTAGACTATGAATATATGTAGCAGAAAGGGAAACAAGCTGTAATTTATTCCTCAGTAGGAAAAAAAAAAGAGATAAATAATATGACTGCAAGACAGATGTCCTTATACAAACCCAGCAAAAGTAAGGGCCAAAACCAACATGTGACGAGTGCCACATCAGTCCAGCTTCTGTTTGTTAATGGTTTCTGATCTGTGTAGTAACGCAAAAGGCAGGTGCAATGACCAAATCTATTGGCATCGAGCATTATCTCTATTGTGCAAACACGGAAATACTTAAAATACTATCCACTCATGAACAAGCATTTCCTAGAACACAAATAGCACAGCCTGAAAAACCAGCACAGCATCAAGACAGCACACCCACCAAGAGAATTCAGTCGTTTCAAATCCTTACACAATATTTCTTGCATTGTTTAAAAAGGACCACAAAGAACTTCACTAGAGAAATAAGTGATGCAATTAGTCAATGCAAAGTAACCTCACAGGAGTTAATTGTCCACAAAACTTGAAATCCTTTCTCTTCAGAGTGTCAAGGCCGTTTCCCTTGCTGGTGATGTAACAGCTTCATTAAACTGACTCAGGGCCCTGGAAGCCACCTCCCTTTTATCACACTCTGCCCCAGGCCTCACCCAGACTCAGGCTACATGCCTTCCATCTTGTGAATGAAGTGTGAAAATAGCTCTTTGTTTACCTACAGAAGGCAATCTAGAGTAGTGTGGGCGCAGGCTGAGCTTACCGGAGTGGCAGTGAGCCTCTGCAGCCTGCCCTTCCGCCCAGTTCTGAACGTCCCCATGTGCCTAATGACCAAAAAAAATTCCAGCCACACAGTGCAAACTACGCACTCCACAGCAGAACTCCGCTGCTGCGTGCCTGCTTGGAAAAGAGCTGAAAATAAAAGGTTTGGACTGAATCTTATACAGGAGGACTTTTTCCTTGTTCTGTTAGTTAACTGCCAACCCTACAGCAGGCACACACCGCAAACAGCATCAAGGCCCAGGAATTCATCAGTCCAGAGCACCCACCCGCTCCTTCCAGCCTCTACTCATTCCCCATCCTCTAGGCCAGAGGTTCTCAACCTGTGGGTCGCGACCCGCAGGAACTCTATTAAAGGGTTGCCGCATTAGGAAGGTTGAGAACCACACACGGTGTGGCTCTTCCTTCGTTCAGCCTGTCCCCTCTGCCTAGGATGCCCTCCCTATTACTCCTCCTACACCCACTTCATTCGTCTGTGGGAAGTTTCCTGCTTGAACTTCCTTTCTGGGTAAAGTTAACCATTTAGTAAGTCAATAGAGGATTTCTGAAGCAAAATAAAGCACTCTGTGTTCCCATAGCACTTTGAGCAGAAAACTAATAGAGCATGAGGTTTTAAAGGAAGGATCTTCCATCCTCCTCGGACAGTTCTCAAGGGCAGAAACCGCATCTTCTTGTTTGTGCACCCAGCACCCAGGGCAAAGCTTAGCCAAGAGCAGATGCTCATAAATATTTGCTGAATGAAAACAATGTTCTAATAAAACATTAGACCATTTAACTTATGAAGGAACAGGCACGTGGCTCTGAGTCCTGGCTGGGAGTCCGACCAAGGTCCAAACACTTACCAGCTGGGAGACCTTAGCTAAGCTACTTAGCCAGCAAAGCCTAGGTGTTTTTCCTACTATTTCATGGGGAGTTTATAAACTGTATACCATCTGCAAACATCAAGCACAAATGTGACACCTAACAGGTACTCCTGCAGGGTCACGACTAAGCATCACAACACTAGAAGCTCACTCACAGCCCTGTAGACCCACCCAGCTACCTCCAAAAAAATGCATCTAAATACTCTCACTCCTGGGTGATTCCCAGTAGCTCTTACCAGCTTACCAGTGCACGCACAAACTCTACATCCTTGCACTTACCCACTAAGGGGCCTTCTGCAGTTTGAGGATGTTTATTTCTCCCCAGGAAACAGACTTCCACTTTGAATCTGCCCCCCAAGCCCCAGGGACAATCCAACATCTACTTCACTGGACTGAGAAATGACTTACAGTAGAACCTCCACAGGCGACCACCTCCCCACAGTGACTACCTCCTTAAGTTGACCTAATTTTGCAGACTGGACATGCACCACATGGATGCCATCAGTATAGCACGCCAAGTTCCTCATGTTGACCACCTTCCTATGCCAGCTAGTCTATTACAGTCTCTTGGGTGGTCAACTTACAGATATTATACTATACTCAAGAACTTACGGAGCTTATACTAGACTCCAAAGGAAAAACAGCACACAAAAAACCCACAGTTTTATTAAAAATAAAAGGAGAATTAAGCAGAACACCAAAAAAAAAAAAAGGCAAATTTAGTGAAGATGGTTCAGAAAAAAAGCAAATGCCCAATGAGGGGGGCACTCAGTCCATCACCAGGAAACGAGAAAAAGCTGCTTGAGGACGGCCTATGGTGTCGAATGAGAAACTGGATTCAGAAAAAATTAGCCGAACTAAATTTAAAACATTCTCATGAGGTACCAAACAAAATGAATCAATGCTGTGGAAAATATCACTTATAACAAACTGGCTTTAATGAAAAATGGAATCACGGCCCCTCTTTATAATTTTTGCTCCCTTTTTTTTTTAGATTTAGGAACTCTACACATATAACTTTTTTAAAGGTAAATTACTACTGTTATTTAGGGAATTCATTTAAAGCCATAGCTCTGAATTTATTTTCTGACACTCTTGACCTTAAAGAGTAATGTGAACTTTGGAACAATACCTCATAGAATACCATGTAAATAAAAATCAAAATCACTCATTAAATCCAATGCAAAAGACAAAACAGGCTGTGTTTTCTGGATTTAACTAGTCGTCTTTATTTGTTCATCTTCCCGACAATGTTATTGCTGAGAAACCTAGCTAAATAAAATTCTTAAGATTATTAGCAAAAAAAAAAAAAAAAATTCTCCCTGCTGGAATCAAGCAATATGCCCTGGTCAACCACCCTACTCATCTTTATTAATTCCTAAAACAAAATATTAAGATTAACATCATTCATCTATGGGCGTGGGAGACCTGCTTAAAATAAGGTGTGCTAGCATATAATGGTATCCATTCTAATAGCAGTATTTCCAGTCATTTACCAAATTATCAGATTTCCACACCAACAAAAGTATTACAACATAAACAATGTCCATAAAGTTCGTGTGCAATTTAAAACTGCACACTCTTGAATTGCACACGTATTTTACGGACTCCCTATATATCAATCAGACTGTCTGTTCCATTTAATGAATGATTATTGTGAATTTTTTTCCTTAGTATTCCTGTACATAATATTTCAGAAACAACAGACTCCCACCTCACTTCACAACCTGCAAAGCATGCAACACCTTAACATAAAAAAGAAATGCTTCTATAAAAAGGATCTGAATTCTGGAACTAAAATTCCATTTGCCCAATTGGTTCTCACACAAGGAAAAATATAGCGCCACATTTTTCTGGTTTATATGTATGTGTATGTACATGTATATATGTGCATGTACACATACATATAAACACACACACATATATATAAAAGTTTTTTTAAACAAAGTCTCACTCCATGCCCTGAGTTGCGTGCCATTGCATCATGGCTCACAGCAACTTCGAACTCTTAGACTCAAGTGATCCTCTTGCCTTAGCTTCCCAAGTAGCTGGGACTACACCTGCCTGCCACAACATCCAGATAGTATGGTTTTTCTATTTTTAGTAGAGACAGAGGTGCTCTCTTGACCAGGCTGGGCTCAAACTCTTGAACTCAGAAGATCCACCTGCCTCACTGCCAGTCCCACATTTTGCTGTTTTGATACTGTATCACTCAAGCATGACCTTGATCAATCAAGTCCCTTCCACTCTGTAGTCCTCAAATTGAACATGAGTGAGGATAAAGTTTTGGGATCCTTCCACCTCTAACATTCCTGGCACTATATTTGTTTCTGAGCTCCAGCCTGTGCAAGTTATCCACATGCCACAAGCAAAAGATGGAAAGATTCTGGAAACTTGTTATTACAGGAAATTCTTTCTTCACTCACGGTCCACACTCATGGGGATTCTAAGAATGAACCCACAGACCAGAAATCAGTGGTACGATAGGCTTTATTAGACAGAAAGGAATACAGAAGGAATAAAAAGCACCAAAGCTCATGGCAGAGGGAAAGACTCAATGGTGAGAAGTCTCTGAAGTGTATAAGGATCTAAGGCAGCAGTTCTCGAGCTGTGGATTGCAGCTGAGTTACCCACAGTAACTGTATTAAAGGGCCGCAGCATTAGGAAGGTTGAGAACCACTGATCTAAGGGGTATAAGGTCTTGAGAATTACATTTGGGCAGGACCAGGTAGGTGGAAAAACACCTTTTCAATGTTAATGAGTGAATGAATGCAGTCCCTCCAGCTAGGGGAATAATGGCAGGGCGTTTTCTTCACGAAACTGCCAAGACCTAGGAAACTGGGGTCCCCTGTGCGGCCTTAAATGGGGGAACCCTGTATCACTGTCATCTGTTCGCCATTCTCGAGAGTCCTTAGTTCATGTCATACAACAATCCCCATCTTCAGAAACTAGAAGGACATGCACAAAAATGGCACTTAGAAAGAGTAACTAGCAGCAGTTCTGGAAAACCTACCTGTCTGCTCAGTACATGCTCACTTGACATGTTTCCCTACTGAGATTTAAATCAGTACTCCAGAACATCCCATCCCATCACTGCCAATACATAAACAAGTTTGTATTTCTATGAAAAAAGACAAACTGTGGAAGTTCCAAGGCCGAAAAGGCATCACAAAAGGTGACCTGTTACTATAGTTATATTACAGTCTTATTCTAATAAGGCACTACAACCAGAACTCTCCATCATGTATCAGGCACACAGTATATGCCACACCCTGCTCTGGGTGCTGGGAAGTCAGACAAGGCCCTCAAGGACTTAGAGTCTATGGTAGAGGTTGGGTGTGTGGGTAAAAAATTAATTAATAAGAAGAATATCAAACAATGATAAGGACTATGCCGTTAGTTAACATGGATGAGATAGTGACAGGTGGTTTATTTAGATTAAGTGGCCAAAATAAAACCCCTCTCTAAAGTGACCCGTTTAATCCAGGTGATAGGAAGGGACCGCCTGTGCGACGGCAGCCCATGTCCACCTTCCCATCTCTCCCCAGACTCTAACCCTTGAGGAGCTAAAACCAAAAGAACTGAAGAAAGGGAGCTCAAATAAGCCCCACTCCTTTCCTTTCTCCAGATTATTCAAGTCGTAGGTCAGGCCTGAGTTGCCAAGAGGAAAAGCGGTAGGAGTCCTAACATCAATATGAACTTAATTACTAAAGTGTACACAGCTAAAAGTGCCAAAATGCTTACCAATTACTATGGAAGGAACGCTGATCAACCTGAACAGAGCCAGCAGGGTTGCAGGAGTGTCCTAGAGGCCTTGAACTGTGCCACCCACTGCAGTTACTGGATCATTTGATGGAAGGCCCGTTTGTTTCAGAGGAATAGCAGTAGCTCCTTCCCAAGACATGAGAAGTACAGTAGAACCTCCACAGTTGACCATGTCCCTACACTGACCACCCCAAGTTGACCTAACATTCATAGACTGGATATGCCCCACATGTACGATTCAGTCCAGCAGGCCTAGTTCCTTATGTTGGCCGCCTCGGTATGTTGACCAGTTTTTACAGTCCCTTGGGTGACCGACTTTCAGAGGGTCTACTGTATTTCAATATTTTAACAATATTTTAAATATTAAAATATTTAACAATATTTTAATTCATGTATTAGTTAGAATATCAACCAAAAATCAACCACCAGATCTGTCCTTAAGAGATAAAAAGGAGATTTGGACCAAAAAATTACAATTGGAGACAGTCCTGGAGAAAAATAATACAACACAGAGATTGTTTCCACTTGATCTTAACCAAATGGCTGAGAAGAAAGAGAAATCGCTTATAAATTAATTATACAGCTATTACATAGATTTATATAGAAATATCCTGGCTATATACAATGCTTGCAAATAAACAATTGGAAACATTAAAATTATAGTAAATAAATGAAGGGGCTTTGATGATGACTTCTACCATCTTGGTTGATACAAACAAAAACCTACGGGGGGAATTTTAGCAGTCTCAGAAGTATTATTCTGGTATGGACATTATGAATATCTCTATTCACTATTACTTATTTAATACATCACACTATCATTATAATTTTTTTTTTCTAAGCCTGTAGATAAAATTTGGGAATCTTGGCACTATAAAAGTTAAAAAAAAAAATGGAGTGGAGGCAAATATTGAAATAAATATGTAAGAAATAAGTTCCAGTAAGAATGAAGTAAGATTAGACAAACTAATGTTCCAGTGCCCGAGACAGAGCTCTGCAAGATGGCACCAATGGCCAAAGTTTAGTCTTGGATTCTACCACCTATTTAACAAAGGAGATAATCTCTGAAGCTTCCTATGGAACTTTGTACTTTCTCAACATCTTTCAGAGGTGAACTCAAAGTATGTCATCCACCCAATGTCAAAGATAACAGTTAGTAGGAAAGAAAAAGTTACCATGCAATAGAATGGGCCTTTTTATCACCCATTATGAAAAACAAAATTCATCGTTACATAATGACACATTACTTATTCAACTTCCTCAATTGTCTCAAACACAGCAGAGGAAGTTTAAAAAAAAAGCCTCTAAACAAAAATAAATGTCACAAAGGTCATGCACGAAAACTTAATAGAGACTTGCAGGAAAGTCTCCTTAGCCCTCAGTCAGAGCCTATTTGCCACTGGACACTATGCTAAATATTGTGATTATTTGGCTTTTTAGTAAAATAGAGCTTAGAAACTGCCACCTACAAAGGATGGGGCAGGGAGAGGTGGGGTACAGTTTGTTACATACAGACATATCACCAGTAAGAGGAAGAGACAGCTGACATTGACCAAAAAGGATAGAAAATCCACATACAGAAGATACAGGCAGAAGACATTATCACCAGACCTTTCCCCCTGAAGCAAATTGTCCCACATGCCACCAAAGCCCTGGAGGAAAAGAGCACATACAATAACTGGTGTTGAAAAGATCAGCCCTGACTAATGGTGTTATATTCCACATCTAAATTCAGAATAGTTAAAGCGAATGAGAACAGTAAGAAGTACACTTCAGGTCTATGAGTAAACTAAAATCACTCATCAACGATGCCACGATGCCACGTAGAAGAGTCATTACTTCACTGACAACATGGGGGTTTTGCCCTCTGTGTAGGCTATGCAACAAAGTAAGCTTTGTTTCGTTTCGTTTCTGAATGTGTATGACTCCTGCTACAACTCAGAAGCACCATCTCAGAACTTAAAATCAGATATTAGTAAAATCAGATACTAGTTGGTTTTTTTCCCCCTCATGGGCACACAGTAAACCAGCCAGATACCCTCCAAGCAATTCACTGTTATCTCTTCTCTCGTTCCTTAAGTTAAATCTGGAGACACTTGTTTTATAGGTGAGATTTCAAGGTCAGAAGTAACGTTAAGAATGAAATATACAGTACATGAAGGCAACTGACAATATTGGAGAATAAAGCCATTTTTATGGTGAAGTGACAAGAATTACAATGCAATAGTAAGTTTAAAAACAGGTAACTAATAATCTAGCAAATGCCACTAACCTTTCAAAACTAATTTAAATCACTCCTACAAGTTCTAGTCTAAACTGGTGTATTTAGAAGTGGGTATAGCAATCAGTTTCCATTTCTAACACCTCTTGGGATACAAAGTTAATACTGAAATTGAGCAGGCCTTGGGAATTGATATAGTAAACACCATTTGAGAACTTTAAAAAGTTATGAAGAGAGAGTACCATTGGTAGGGATCCCTGAAAGTGGGAATTAGCTCCTATAGTCATAATATTAATAGTTCAATTTGGACATTTTCTATTTAGCCCATAGAAGACCTTTCACAAATGATGCAATGCGTGAATTGTGCCAATGGCACTATCTGTGTGGTAACATCAGGGAGAGTATGCATGTACATAACTGGACAATTGTCAAAATGGAGATAGGAATATGGTTTCAAAAGCAATCATAATTCAACACAAGGACCAAAAAAGCCCACAGAAGAGAATGAAAAAAAAATTGGCAACTCAAACAGAAGAAGAAGAAATAGTAGTAGTGGTGGAATAGTGGTGTGAGCAGTAGTTCCAGCATATTTGGTCACATTCCAGGGGACTTTTCAGCACCCACCTGTTATCCTCAACTCTTGGAACTTTGATGTATAAAAATCAAGCTGAGCATGTGCAGGAAAATAGCTCTACAGTGCCCCCTAGTGCTGACCAGTCCCTCTAATCCTTAGGCTAAGACCTGTGATGAGTCCTTCCTCTACTTCTCTTTCCTTCCTGCTGCCAACTCTAACATAGACCAACCCCCAAACATGGCCCAATCCTCTGCCCACAGATTAGGAAACAAGCACGCTATTTTTAGCATCATGCATCTTAGGAATGGAAATGGCCCAGCCTCAGATGGCAACAGAATGTGTGGCCTGACTTAAATGAACTCATCTGTCCTGAGGGTGTGAAGCTACTTGGATAAAGTGGCCAGTGACCACACGCTTTATGAAAGCTCCGGGAACATTAAGACTGAACTATAAGGAAAGGTCTATAAGGAGAGACACAGATCAGCAAAGGGAAACAGGGAGATGCCAAGACAGGCTTGACAAGATAAGGCAACAGGAGAAACGACATGGGACCAAAACAATAAAAAGTAGAAGACAGACACCAGAAACACAGCACAATGTTGTGATTATGGAGAAGCCTGTCTTGGAAGAAGCAATATTTTGAACTGGACATTTATTTTACATGAGAAAGAACAAAGGTCGTTCCGATCTGTTTTCTGGCCGGGTACAGCTGGTGCTGAGACTCCTTTGATCACTTTCCCCCAGTCCTCTGCAGCTCCTGTGATTAGAGATAGATCCCTAGGCTGCCCTTTGATCAGAAGCTCAGGCAGTCTGCAGGTGCCATATGCCATCACATTAACAAGTTGTAAGAAGCAACTCTACTGACATTGGCTGATAAATATGATACAATGTCTTGCTGAACAAGCAATAAAGAGAAACAATGTTTACAACAATACCAAGAAACCTTATTTTATCTATTTTGACTCTGTAGAACTTTCTGTGCTTTCTTAAAGATGAACACTTCATAGAGTTTAAATTTAAAGTTAAAGCTTTGAATTCTCCCAATATGGAAAGAAAAAGTCACGGTGACTTAAAAATACAGCACAGCAGATTCTGATTTCCTAGCTGTGCTGCTTGTGTTCGTATCGTCTGATTAATGAAGTGACAGCATGCTTGCATTCGGAGTAGATGACATATAAATCAGTAAAAACATGTACATTTCTTTTCAAATACAGTAAGAGTCACCGCTTGTAAACAGAGTGTTAAATATTCCAATTTTAGACAGCCTACATTAACATTGTGGTTTCATGCAGGGTATAAAATTTCTATTTACAAAGTATTCTCAAAAATGACTTCATAATGGTAGATCAAGAGAAAAAGAGTTTTGAAATTGAATGATGTAAATCATATGGGTTCAGAGGCTAAGCAAATTACACACCCTGAAGCTGCCGTGGCTTTATGAAAGGAGCCTTTCTCCAGCTCTGTGAAATCCCAGCCCAAGGGAACTTGCATCTGAGAGTTTTCTAAACATTTCAGGTACACTTGAAAGCTAAAAGTAATTCTCATTTCCTATGCAGGATTAAGTCGTTTCCAGCGCACACAAAATAGCAGTCTTTCACCAACACATACAAAAACACACCACCAGAAAGGTAAGAACTTCAGAGTACAAAGACACATTAGGAAAAAAAAAAAAAAGAATACAGAGAAATACACTTTAATTCCTCTGAAAGTATCCACTCTGCCTCTTGACCTCTACATCTCCTATCTACTTACTGATTAGTGCCTTCCACCCAGAGTGCTTCAATGTATGCAGCTGACACATTTCCTGAACACCCCCCTCTCCCCAAATCTGAGAAAAGTCAAACATCCCAAGACTCATTCATTTTGGATTCGTTTTTTAGAGGCAGTTCTTGAACTTCTAACTCTGGCAAGAGTGATCCTGCCGTGTGCGTCCGCACTGACGTTCAGTCGCTCCCAGAATGTCCTCACTCTAGCTGAGGCTGCAGTAGCACGCACGTTGCCCCGTTAGAGCTTTGTGGCAGCTCCCGAACTTGTAAACTACCAACAGTCCATGCCAGTGAACCGAGCGCGCGTTTGCATGAAGCGACCGTGATACCTTCGCAGTGAACATCACACACCGATACACAATGCCAACGTTAACACACACAGCGAGAAACGACAAGAGGGAGAATGGGGCAAAGACTCACCGTTCTGCTCCTTGTTGCTGGAGAACTGGAATTTACTACTCAGGTTGGACTCAGCCCGAGTCCCCTGTCTCTGGCCGGCCAGGGCAGATATCAGCAGGAGAAGCACGAAGAGGAGCATTTGGCTGACTGGGGCGAGAGCTCACTCACGGCGGGCACTTTGGAAGCAGCGACTCCGGAGTCTCTTTCACCACCGCCAGGGGAAGGCTGCACTGGGGTGGAAGCGCTCTGGCAGCAGAGAATCGCAGGGTAGTTTCCACATAATCCCATCCAAAACTTTTTCCTAGAGCCCTCTTCTGTGTCTCCAGTTTTTGAAAAGGATCAAAGCAAAACCTGGACCTGAACCAGTTTCCCAAGGTTTAAACAAATCCTGAGCTGTGCCGAAGTGGTGGGGGTGGGGGTAAAGACGAGAGAGGAAAGGGGGGTGGGGACGCGGGGGAGCCGGGGGAGCTGCGAGAAGTCACCAGCAAGTTGCTGGAAGCACCTGTCAGTTTGGGGCACAGGACAGAGGCGAAAACTTAAGGGTCGCGCGAAGCCAGCCTCAAAGCCAAATCCGCAGGGAGCAGTTTCTGATCAATAACAAAGCTGCCAATAGATGCGGCCCTCCGGGCGCCCCTCTCCCCCGCCCCACCCCCCACCCCCGAAGGGGGAGGGGGAAGAAACAAGGCGAGGGCGCCGCGGCGGGTCCCCCGGGCCGCTGCGCCGGAGCAGGATCTGGGGGCTCCTGGCCGAGGTCGGCCCGCGCGCGCGGGTGGAGGGAGGCCGCGGGGCTCCTGCTCCCCAGCCCGGCGCGCGCTCTGCGCCGGGTCCCGATCGCCGCAACAGGGATCCCAGCACCTGGCTTGAGTTTTCCACGACCAAAGTTCACCTTGTTCGGGCGCGTCCCCCGCTCCTCGAAACAGAGGGAAAATAGGCAGCTCGGGGTCACCACGGGGCTCCGGTCGGTCCCCGTCCCCTCCCCCCACGCCTCGGGTTCCGCGCTAACCTCGAGGCTCCGCGCCGCGTCTCCGCACAGGGTGGAGAGGGAAGGCCGGGGCGCCGGAGGATCCGGCTTGTCCCCTCCCCTTCTCTACCTTCCCCCTCCACCAGCCCGCGGCAGGCGGGAGGTGGGGGCCGTGGGCCCAGCAGGGCGGAGTGCGCGCCCGCGAGCCGGGGAGGCCGAGCCGCGCTCGGCAGGCGGCCGAGGGGGCGGGCGGGGGTCGGCGCCTCCGGGAGGGGCAGCCCGGGGCCGCGTCCGCTCGCGCGGGCTGGGGCCGCCAGCTAGCTGGCCAACAGGTGCTGGCGCAGACAGGGGGTGCTGCAAGGCTCGCTGCGGGCAGGACCCAAACGGCCTAGGCGAGGAGCGCCTCCGGGGCAGCCCCTGCTTTCCCGTCCACGGGACACCCTTAACCCCAGAAAAAGAGCGCGATGAGTGGCGAAGACTGCTCCAGAAGCAGAAGAAGTGGAAAGGGCTTCCTTTAACTCCCCTCCTTCTGCAGCCAGTAGCCTGGCTTGTCACTGATTTCCGAGGGGATCCCTACTCCCGAGGACTTTGCCAGGACCTTTGGCCAAACTGAAGGAAAAGGAGAATTGAAAGATTTCCCTCCAACTTCCAGCTCTCTCAAGCAGAATGGATACAGCAAAAGTAAAAACTAATGGCCAAAATAGTAACAACACTCATTCATTTAACCAACCCTGCATTTAGGGACTGCCTACTAAACCAGGCACTGGTCCAGGACCTGGGGCTAAAGCTATGGAAACAGACAAAAGTCCCTGCCCTGGAGAAGCAGACAGACTAGTTGGGCGGCATTGAGTTAATATCAAGCTCTCTGGGGATGACCCAACATTGGTCATACTTTCTTAGGCTTTGCTGGAATACAGACTTTAAACAATCTGGGCTGCTTTTTAGAACAGAACCCCACCCCACCCCCCACCCATGATACTAAAACTGTTTGCCTTTGCACCAAGAAGATGTGAGAAAACACCAAAATCTGTCTATGTCATGTGCCCAGGCCGACGTCAAGAGGTTGGGGCTGTGAACCTTATGTTCTTAGGAGGTTATCAAAAATGGGAAAAAAAAAAAAAACCCATGTCAGCAGGTCCCACGGTGATTCCATGTGTGCTAAACGTGTCCTTGACAGCCTCCAGCATGTTTTCCTAATGGAGGAGCAAAAAGCCAGTGTGAGAATATTGAAGACAGGACCAGCTAGGTGGCTCACACCTGTAATCCTAGCACTTTAGGAGGTCCTGGCATGTGGATTACCTGAGCTCAGGAGTTAGAGACCAGCCTAAGCAAGAACGAGACCCATCTCTACTAAAAACAGAAAACTAGCCGGAGTTGTGGTAGGCACCTGTAGTCCCAACTACTGGGGAGGCTGAGGCAGGAGGAGCCCTTGAACCAGAAGTTTGAAATTGCTGTGAGCTATGATGACACCATGGCACAATGTCTCAAAAATAAAAAGAAAGAAAGAGAAGAAAAAAAATGTTGAAGACAGAAGCAGAATTAGAAAGCTAAATTGAAAGATGGAGCTTTTTTGAGTTATAACACTAACAGAAATGAAAAAATAATAATATCAAGCAAGTGCCATGGCAGGCAAATCAGAAATATCTCTCAACCTCATGGTAAAGGAGTCAGTGCAAACAATTCAACACCAGGGACCCTTGAACTGAGATAGGTAGTCAAGATAACAATATCCCTAAAACCAAGAAGTGGCATTTGGACACCGACACATTCCTACTGAACCACACCTTCGTCAGGTCACGCTAAAAACACCAAGCCCTGTTTCTATACCTGGACACCAACTTGGCCCAACCAACAAGAGCCCTCTGCTTAGAATAGCCTACTCTTCTCTTCCCTTTTAAAATTCTGGGCTGAGCTCCTCTTTGGAAGCTTTACCCACCTGACCCATTCATTCGTTCATTCTTCTTCATAGGAGTGTCACGTCTATCTTCAGAGTGCTCATATACATCAAAGGCAAAGAAGGCCCAGTCTTTGACTTTAAGGACAGTACAGCTTAGTGGACACAAGCCTCGCTATTGTGTCATGCCAGCAGCTTCTCACCACTAGTGGGAATCCCTATCTACGTGACATACATGTTCCAAGAGTGTTTTGTAAATTTATGGGTGGGGTTCTGAATTTTAATAGCATAATGAGATTTATATACAAAATAAAAGATAGGCCTTATGGATCTATTTTAATGTATTTGCAATAAAATTCGCTACTCCCAGGGTTTTCTAATTTTGTGAGTTGTCTAATGAAGATTTTTCTAAATCATGCTGCTATGTGTTCATATTGTTGAGTTTCCTGACCACCCACAAAGAGGGTGTGTGCGTGTGTGTGTGTGTGTGTGTGTCTGCAAATGTAATCCATTTGCTCTCAGGAGACTGCAAGGGTGATGACTACTCTTTATTTTGTATCATTTCATATTGGCTAGAACAGTGCCTGGCACAGAGGGATAATAAATAAACACTCCTGACTGACTGACGGTTTTCTTAATTGGAGTCACTTACATTCTCCCTGGAATTTCAGCAGGAAGGTTGTATTTGAAAAGTTACAGATGATACCCTACCTCTGCGTTTCACCTCATCCATATTCTATAGATTGATCTGACAATCATCTTAGAAATAAAACCAACCAGGTGTTCCTGAATGACCTCTAGACAAAATCACATCCACATTGGCTGATTTCCTTTCAGTGCACTTACGCTGTTACTTCTTGAAGTGCTCTTGCTCTTAACATACGTAGTTGATTCTTTTAACACTTTGTCCTCTGCCTGTCTTCCCGCTCCACTTTGCTTTAAACCTTTCCTAGAAAAGTGAAATCCTTGCATTGAAAGTAAATTTTACATAATCCAGAGTCCATGCGATTACTAAACAATATATTTTATCTTTATTTATTTATTTTTTTGAGACAGAGACTCAAGCTATCCCCCTGGGTAGAGTGCTGTGGCATCACAGCTCACAGCAACCTCCAACTCCTGGGCTCAAGCAAGTCTCCTGCCTCAGCTTCCCAAGTAGCTGGGACCACAGGCACCCACCACAAAGCCCGGCTACTTTTTGGGCTCAAGCGAGTCTCCTGCCTCAGCCTCCCAAGTAGCTGGGACCACAGGCACCCACCACAAAGCCCGGCTACTTTTTGGTTGCAGCCATCATTGTTGTTTGGCGGGCCGGGCTGGATTTGAACCCACCACCTTAGGTGTATGTGGCTGGTGCCTTAGCCACTTGAGCCACAGGCACCGAGCCTAAACAATATATTTTAAATGAATATTGGATTTGTTTTGTCGTAAGGAAGTTTCCTTAAGGAAAGGCATCTGTTCTACCAACCAGGAAGAAACTGTTCCAAACATTCTTTGTGGTTTTTGTTTTTTTCCTAAGCCTTACAGAGGAGTAACCATTCTTGCTGAATGGATGAAGACGGCGACCTATAAGCTCCTGTTAAAGAACTTACTTGTTTGTTAACAATGATAATTGGTTCTGTTTCCAAAAAAAATGATAATTGGAGGGAGGAAATGTCACTACTAAATTTTTTTTATGTGAAATAAGTTTAAAAGAAAATTACAGGCAGTCCCCTAGTTACAAACCTCCAGCTAAAGTCTGGCTTACACTTAATGAATGGGAGGGCTATTACAGGTAAACATACCTGTTTCAACTTACATACAAATTCGACTTAAGAAAAAAACCTACAGAACCTATCTGGTTTATAACCCAGGGACTGCCTAGACTCTTTGTCAGTCACAAGTTTTCTCACTCTTTTTTTTTTTTAATTGAAGTTTTTGGCCAGAGCCAGGTTTGAACCTACCACCTCTAGTATATGGGACCGGTGCCCTGTCCCTTGAGCTACAGGTACCACCTAGTTTTCTTACTCTTTCTTCTTCTGTTTCCATGCTGAGGCACACGTGTGTCTGCACACACACAGAACCACACATGTGAAGTTATTTTAAGACTTTTCCCAGAACTTTTTAGTATTTTAGTGACAGATAATTGAACATGAGTTCCTGGAGTTCAGAAAGCTTTGTTCTACCTAAAAGCCCATTGTGTTTCCAGAATGGCTAACAAGCAACAATGTTATGTACATGTATAAAAGGCCAGGGCTGGAGAGATCATTAGTAGGCAAAGTAAATGCCTAGAGATCACTGCAGGAATGAAGACCGGACTAGGAGAAAAAGAAAAACATAAGTAAATGAAATAAGTTTCTGTGTCAGAGTTACCCACCTCTCTCTCCACTTTCTCCAACTACCCCATCTTAAGAAATGTGACCTTGCCATCTCTAGGTATCTAGGATACATCAATATCCTGTTTTCCAAACAAACTACGGTAAGGCACACTTTTTCTTCATTTTATTCTTCTAGGGCCAGGTACTCTTTGCCTGCCAGTGTAACAGCTGCTAATCCGAGAAAAGATCTGGTAGAGAGTTTTGCTAAGGCCTTCCTCAAAAGAAAGGATATATTTTTAAATTCTGTCTTTCTGGGAGAAACGAGTTGGTTGAGGGATAAGGAGCTAGAGACAGAGGTGACAAGGGCTGGTCTTTCGGTGACCTCTGTGGCCTTTCCCATTGAAGTAAATCTGCAGTTTCCCTTTTGAAATCACGCTCAGTATCCTGAGAGTTTTCCAAAATCTCAGAAGTGCTTGTCTGACTCCAAACTCGGAGTAACTAGACAGAAATAGCCCTCAAGAAAGAGGAGCCTGGTAACCTTTGAACCACCACAACAAAAGATCATTTCACTGGGAGAGGGGGACCAAGGACGTAATCTGGCCTTAGGAGTGACACAGGGCACAACCTTGATCTAGAAATCCTCTCTGCCCCTCAGTTTCCTTTTCCTTACATGAGAAATTTGCACTGGATTCTGTTTTGATCTCCTTATTGCTTTAGAATTCGTGAACTCTCTGGGCTATTATAGATAACGATGGCAAGATTTTTTCCAACTTCATTGCACTTTTGTGATAACAAATTAGCAGAATAACAATTTCCTAGCCTGAAGCCAAAGGTGTTTTGCTGGCTGGCAAGAGAGAGGCTCAACAGATGCTTCTCCCTAAACTTGCCCCATCAAAGTCCCGTTTTATCTGTTTCTCTGTCCTGTTTTACCTGTTGTTATCATAGTTGGGAAAAATAAGTTCTACAGATGACCAAAAGGTAAAGGGAAAAAAACGTTTGGAAATCCAGCAAGGGCAACTATCAGGAATTTAATTGAATTCAAGGAAACTACGTGAAGGTATCTGCTTCTAAATTTTGACTCTCTGGTTGGTAGCATGGTAACCACCCCCAGAGAGACCAAGTGTGGTCCCAAGTGGATCATCCAGGTAAAGAGAAAGGGCTGTCGTCTGTAACTATGTATGATGTGTGGGTTGTAAATAATAAGGAAATAATATTGTTGTTAGCCAAGAACAGATGGCCAGTCTCATACTGTTCTATTGAGTCACACTGGTGGAATGTGGAACAATTTGGAGAACAAGGGGCATCCCCTAAAAATGTGGCCAGCAATGAAACGCTATGTTTGGCCATATCCTAGAGTCAATGAGATGTCATTTTTCTCTCCCTTGAAATCATTTGTAGCATATGAAGGCTGTTGTCTGCTTTGTGACAAATCATAGTACAGAGGTCAAGACACAGCTACAGATCCTCCTCTTTCACATAGTGACCCTCTTATTTCAAAGGTCATGGGAGAAGGACCCTTTTTTACTTTGCGATCATTGTTTCAAACGCAGTCCCTTCCTTGGCTGCTAGCCTTTGGGAAAGAGGTGGACAGTCTACTCCTTAGTGGTAAACATTAAAAAAAAAAAAAAATAGTGAAATAGGGTTGGCAGGCAGACTGGAAAATATGGCATAACTATGTTAATATTAAAAGTATCCTCAATTGTTTTTGAAGTTCAAGATAGAGACCCCCTTTATCATGATTATTTTGAGTTGCTCTCTTTATTATCTTTACAGTAACAAGAAGTATTTGCACCCTTCTATCTTAAAAGACTTGCGACATTTTCAGGGCATCACTTTTCTTTACCCACCATTTATTTTTGTCAGCACGGTTTGCCTTTGTGTTTCCTTCATTTCCCTCTACTACCCACCTTCCCTCCCTTCTCATCACCTCAAGCTTCTTTCAGTTGTCCTCCCTGGAAGTAGGTGGGGGAATATCATGTCTTCTTCTTTCACGTGGCTCAAAAAGATTGGCAGTTACAGCAAAGCAAACCAAGGAAAAGAAATAAAATGAAAGGAGAATAGTTTACATTTAAATTTATTTGGAGGCTGAGCACAGTGGCTGGTGCCTGTAATCTTAGCACTCTGGGAGGCTGAGGCAGGAGGATAGCCTGAGCTCACTTTAAGTTCCAGACCAGCCTGAGACAGAGCAAGATCTTGTCTCTAAAAAAAAAAAGCCAGGCATTGTGGGGGTCACCTGTAGTCCCAGCTACTTGGGAGGCTGAGGCAAGAGAATTGCCTAAGCCCAAGAGTTTGAGGTTGCTGTGAGCTGTGATGCCACAACACTTGACTCCAGGTGACCAAGTGAGACTGTCTCAAAAAAAAAAAAAATGTATGTTTTGGAGCACCTATTATGTCTCAGGAATCATGGATTTGAACTGTAGATTTATTAATAAATATTTTCTCATTTACTCTTCCCAGCAATCCTTTGAGGAAGGTCATAGCTTCCCCATCTGACGGCAGAGAAACAGAAGCTTGAAGATGATGTTCATGTTCTTAGAACAACACTGTCAGTGACAGGTAGAGTGAATCATGGACTCCAGGTCTTCCCCTTCTATCCTCCTGTTTTAATCTGACACCTTTAGGCTTTGGACTTCAGACAAAAACATCTTTACTTGAAGTCGTCTTATGTTTCTCGTCTAAGTTTTCTTCACAATGACTAAATGTCTTCACCTAGTTTAATTCTAGGAGTTCTAATGGACTATGTATAGATGAACCTTCCCTCAAGAACACCAATAGGACACTAGACAGCTATCTTTCTGGGTCAGCTTAACTAAAAGTTGAGCCAGAATGAATATGGGT
Organism: Otolemur garnettii; assembly: GCF_000181295.1. Classification (NCBI taxonomy): domain Eukaryota; kingdom Metazoa; phylum Chordata; class Mammalia; order Primates; family Galagidae; genus Otolemur; species Otolemur garnettii. The sequence continues at coordinate 886,549 of NW_003852480.1, forward strand.
TACTTGAGACAGTCAGTGGTGGTGACTAAGGCCTCCAGCCGTTGGCCTTGGGGTTGAAGCCCACCCAAAGCGTGGGCTCGAATGAGTATCCTGTTTATGCTGGCCAATTTTAGTCATCCAGCTAATGCCTTAGCCTACACATCTGTGGGCAGTTATTTCAAAGACTCTATCTCCTTGTCTTTGAGGACAAAAGGAATGAATTATCATTCCTCTTTTCCTACTCATGGTTGCTACTGAATGGAAGCATCATGGCTGGGAATAAATACACTGTTTCCCAGTTACTCCCTTTGAAGAATCAATTTATGATTAACTATACATGTCAGGCTCTAGGCTTCTCTTATTTAGACAATTCCTATAGGCATCCTTCCACGTGTTTCTAATTTAAAATTCTTGGTCCCAGAATTTTTTAAGATGTATGGTGAGGCAAATTTGCATCTCCATTGATAATTTCACAAAGGTATTTTTAGATTAGCTGGAATTACCCAAAGCACAAAGGCTGCTGCCTGAACAGACTAGTGACTTGTTAAGCCCTCAGGCAAGCAAGTCTTCAATTGAAATTCTAATTCCGCAGATAAATTCCAGTTGTATCTGAAGGCCTATATCATTGAAAAAGACCCTAGTAGTGTCATTTTTGTCCCACAGGACAAGTGGAAAAAAACTAAATCTTTAATCTTCTTTCCTTCATAAATTGCTTTTAAAATTCACAGAAAACTAAAATAGAAAAATATGAGAATAGCTAGTTACTATTACTACTGGTATTCATATTTTTGAGGCACATTATTATACATTATGTCCTAATAGTCTTTCTTTCTGCCTATCCAGATTTTTTTCTTTCTGCTTGTCTAAATCTCTACTTGAAGATTATTATTACTATATATACCCACATTCAGCATTCTCAACCCTGCTAATGAAACCAATTTTTCATTCCATATTTATTTAGTCTGGTGTACAAATTAACTATTACCTGATCTAGGGGTATAGCAGCTGACCTGCTTTCATTTTCTATCTCCTGGAACTAGTAACACATTTTTTTTTTTTTTACTTTTTTATTAGAATATTCACAAGGAAGTACTCTCAGAAGGGATCCATTACTGCTTATTAAACACCTGATAAATTAACCCCATGAATTCTATGAGTAGATATTACTAGAATCCCCCATTTTAGGGTGACAAATTAAGCCACAGTGAGGTTTTATAACTTGCCCAAGGTCTTACAAGTATGGAAGCCAGAATTGGAATTCAGGGAATTGGCTGCAGAGCAGGCACTTCTAAGCCTTATGTTTTCTTTGCCCCTTTATCATCTATCACAGTGATAAATACACAGTCCCCCCCAAAATACACTTCAAACTTAGATTAAGCATACATTTACATTAAGCATTTCGTGTTTATTTCATAACTCCACACAATTCTATTCATAAATACATAACTTGAAATTCTATTTCCAGGAACAAAAAGTAAATCATCTTGATTTCATCCATCAAAAGAATGATGTCCAGGCATTTGGTCAATGAAAACATCACAGTGCTGAACCTTGATTAAATGCTCTTTTTTAGTGAGTCTAGAAATGAAAAATTAATCTTCTGGAACCACATAAATGGAAAAGGATCTAGTGCCCTTTTCTTAGCAATAAAACCTTCTCATAAAATCACCATTGCAGTGTTGCTGGGTGTGACAACCTATGATGAAAGAAACACATAAGAACACGTAAGGTGTATTCAAATACATTTCTGACGGACACGAGTAGGCAAAAGCAATGTTATTGTGAAGACTGACTATTGATGAAGGTGAGAATTATAAGTGGGAGACAGTTCGGCTTTGACTAACCTCGAGAGATGGAAAGAGCTATATGTCAAGAGCATTAATGGAAGATGTTAGGCCCAAGAGGTTGTAATAGAATTAAAAATACATAAAGAGTTCCCTTCTATTAAATACATTCAGTCAAACTTCTTTTGCTTTTGTTCCCATGTCCAATATCATCAGCCTTCTCCTCCTTCCCCTCCCTGCACAGAGACTTGGAATTAGTCTTTGCAAAGTGTATTCTTATATTCTTTTAAATTGTACTCAACTTGATCTAGTTAAAAAACAAATCTGATCAAGATCCTTTATTTAGCCTTTCTTTGCCAGAATAACACCTCTACTCCCAGCAGTGTTCTTGTAAGCCCAAGTCCCACATCCTCAGCAAATGTCTTAGAGCTTCCTGAGGCTACAATCTATGTACTTACACGAAAAAAGTTTCTGTTTCTTTTCTTATGCTCCCCCCACAATTATACATAAGCCAATATAGAGTGTATTCTGTCTTATTTTGCTATTATTTTCTTTTTCTTTTTCCTAGCCACAATATGGCACTTAGAACAATAACTAAGTCTTCCTATGTGCTAGGCACCATGCCAAGGACTTCCTGTATATTTACCCCTTCACTCTCACAGTAAAATGTGTGAGATGGAAACTACCAAACCATAACAGAATTCATAGGGGAGGAAAGTAAGATGCAGAGTGCCAAGCTGTTTACCCCAGACCACATAGGTGGTAAATGACAGAGCTGGGTTTTCAGCTCCAGTGGTCTAACTCTGGAGTTCATACACTTGACCATTAATTATATCACTCTGCCTCATTAAATAGAGAGTGTGCAACCAATATCTGGAAGCAGTTTAGACTCCCAGTCAGGATTCACGCCCTGGAGACAGAGATAACAAGCTACCACGTTGACCCCATCCCTGCTAAGGAAGTGTGCACCAGCAATGGCATAGACCTGGCATTAGATTCACCATCACTGTAAATAGATAATGATAGATTGGCTCAGTGTCCATAGCTCTATGGTTAGGGAGCTGGCCACATACATGGGGGCTGGCGGGTTCCAACTGGCCTAGGCCTGCTAAACAACAAAGACAACTACAATAAAAAAAAAATAGCCAAGCACTGTGGCGAGCACCTATAGTCCCAGCTACTTGGGAGCTTCAGGCAAGAGAATTGCTTAAGCCCAAGAGTTTGAGGTTGCTGTGAGCTGTGACATTACAGCACTCTACTGAGTGACATAGCAAGACTCCCTCTCAAAAAAAAAAAAAAAGATAATGATAAAATTGGCTTCAGAAATCTGTGGGAATTAAATTAGACAGATTATAACGACTTTGGCACAATGCTTTGCATGTTTTAAACATACAAAACATGTAATATATTGTGCAATTACATTTTCTCAATTAGGAGATAAAATTTTTCCCCTTTTAACATTTCTGAAATTAAGACGGCTTACATTCCATGTCACTGGAAACTTAGCAACTATTTCTTTGTTTTTCCTCCCCACAAGGCCATTATGAATTCAATGGGAAATTTTATAATCATTGGTCATAAAATCATTGGTCATTAAATCATGATCAATTTATAATCATAAAATCAAGATAATACTAAATAAGAGGTTTTTGGTTTTGTTTTGGTTTTTTCTTTTACTAAATGCAGAAACCTTTTCCTATCCTTTTTTTTTGGCAATCATTTATTTCAAGACCAGGGTGAGTCACTCTCATCCTTCTAAACACTTTATATGACAAATCCTTAACCTCACTGCCCAACATTAATGGTTATATTTTATTGTTTGTTTACATTTTATTGTTTTGTTGATGTGCCCCTCCTTCAATATACAGTTAGCTGACAAGGATTTTGCTTACTAATTTTTCTTTAATCTGTTAACAGTCCTGCTCTGCCTGCTCGCTTTGATATCTAAGGCTGTGCGTGTGGTATTCCACATTTATACATGCTTTAATATTTATTGAGTGAAATTAACAAAAATGTGAAGTCACCAAATGCAGACACATCTATGATAAATCTTCATGGGAAACGAAATAGGAGGCATCCTTTCAGAGTGACAGGACCCATGTGGAGTTCATTTTCTTCCTTGGCTGTCCATCAAAGTTAGGAATCTTATAAAAGAAAGCACCAAATTATGGAAAACAGCAGCAACAGAGACATAGCGAACCTCTACGCTGGCACATAAGTCAAAATTATGCACATAATCCTACTTATTTTGTGCGCCGGAAAGAAAACTAGGTGGGCACTTTCCAAAACGGAAGCAGCGCTGTATTTGTCTTTCAACGAATACTATGTTAACATTATTCCAATATTATAAGATTATCCCGAAGGACTGGCAGACAGCCCATCATCATAATTGTCTGACTGGTTTAAACAGAGTTAATTCTTTTTGATAGAGAAATTTTACATAACAGATGGTTCAAAGTCTCTGCCTATTTACTGACCAATCTATTATACTCAAGATGTCATCATTTTGGAAAGTAACTTCTATGAAAGTATCTTCTTCATGTTTTAAAATTTTGATGTCAAATGTAATTCTTTTTTTCTTAGATTTTGAAGTTTGCATGTTAGAGTTTTACATACACACACACACACATATATAGGGTGCACATAAAGTTTGTGTGTGAATTAAAATAATTGTCTATTTTAAATTGCCTTGTATTTCTGAATGAATGCATGTAGTTTTAAAATAATAATTACTGACTGTGACTGACTGGGTAGAAGACATTTTAAAAGCCACCAAGCTAAAGTGTGGGATGGGTGTTGTGGTTTTATAAGGATCTAAAGTGAATTAATTAAATGGCAATTCATTTTACATTTCATGTGCCTTGGGAAATAACTTTTACTATGAAATTTTAGACTTCAGCTCTGAGCTACTATCTTAAAAAAATAAAGAAACTGCTATGGAATGAAACTGCTATGGAATGAAACAAACATATCACCTTTTCCTCCCTATCTGGTACCAACCTTATAAAAGCACATGTGCCGAGATTTTATTCTAAGATAGAAATTAATTACTTCATAGCACAGTGACAATAAATTACCTTAATGAGCTCACATAAAATATAACCACTTAAATGACTTTTCAAGCACGTAAACATTGATTCTATTTAATGTGTGATATAAAATGTGGTTTATGATGATGTTTTCCTTAACCCTAAGTCTCATCTGATATATTGAATATGCATAAAAGACACATTTGCAGCTGACATAGTATTTGCAACCATTACATCATTTAAATATCCCTCACAGGGCGATACTGTGGCTCACACCTGCAATCCTAACACTCTGGGAGGCCAAGGCAGGTGGATTTTTGTGCTCAGAAGTTCAAGACCAGCCTGAGCAAGAGTGGGATCCTATCTCTACTGAAAAGAGAAAAATTAGCCAGGCATCATGGAGGATGCCTGTAGTCCCAGCTACTCGGAAGGCTGAGGCAGGAGGATCTTTTTAGCCCAGGAATCTGAGGTTGCTATGAGCTAGGCTCAGGCCACTGCACTCAACCCAGAGCAATTGAGTGAGACCCTGTGACTTTAATTTAAAAAAATAATAAGTTTTTCTGGTCTTCCCTTTCCCTAACTGCAAAAAAGAACTTTGTCTTGGTTGATTTCAAGGTACTTTTCATATCCAACATTTTGTGATTCAATATCCAATGACTACACATTTGTTTTCTATGGAAATATTATCTCACATTCTTTCTTGTTGAGAGACAATTTCTAAATACCATCCTACCTGAGCTTAAAGACACTTCTGGCCAAAGGCAGAGTATAGATGAGTCTAAAGAGATTAACAATTTTTTAAAACAAAAAAAAACAAAGAAAAACTTATATAGAAGGTGAGTAGGGGGATAAGAATGTGCGGTTGAAGAAAAATGGGGAAGGAAACTCTCAGTGGAAGAAGATAAAGACCTCATCAAATTATCCATTTGTAAGAAACATCTATTATCCCAATTACTCTTAAAGTGTTTCATAATTTAGGATTTTTATGTTGTTTTTAGTCATTATCTTTTTATATAAACAGGAGTTACAAAATACAAGTGGCCCATTCCTGTTTTGGCGTGCACTGGTGGTCCTGAAGGAAAGACCAGGCTTTTGAACTCCATAGAGGAGTGTAAAAGGATATTGATTGATAGCTCTGTCTATTCCTTTATACATATGCTAATTATATTTGCATTCATATTCATATTTTCTAGATACATGAGGAAATGTTCTTTATGGTTATATGATAATATAATCATGAATATTAATATTTTCTAGATTTAAATATAATTTTAAAACAGTACAGTTGTTAAAACTTACCTTGTGATGTGATGCTATGCATTTGGTCTTTGCCTTTCTGTGACTCTGATACTGAGCTGTTATTCACATTGATAACACCAGGAGGCACATTGAGGAAACTGGGCATCTGTTACCATGGTGACTATTAGGCATATTTTTAAAAGCAAGCAACCATCATGTAAGCACACATTTAAAGTAGTATTACGCAGCTTCTTTAGAATTGTTGAGATTTCGAGACCACATGCTAAAAAGTGTCTACAATCATATGACCCCTATTATTCTTTTCAAAGAACTAGTTTCAATAATACAGACAAATAAACTTGAGTTTTTAAGGCTGGTAAAACCATCCCTTCTGTTTTCTTCTAAAAATACTCCAATAATAAAATAATACTCAAATAATTAAACATATAGGCTCTGGAGACAGCCCAATCTTATGCAAATCATTAGCTTTACCACTTATCCCATGTATACTATGATCTGTAACATTTGAAGAGTTTGAATACATAATGAACATATTTAATTTGAATATGCTCACCAAAATTATTTTTAGTATGAAGGGACAGAGAAATAAATTTACTTAGTAGTAGTTACTTGATTTAAAATGTCATTATTAACTTTTTAGAAAGGTATTTCAGAGAGTGAATCATAATACCGAATGATACAGACATATTCTGAGCTTGCATTTTTATTATATTATTTACTACTTTTTGTAAATTTCACAATGCAGAGTCTCACAAGCCTTTGGTTATGGCTTGGTAATGGACCTTTTTTAGTTAAGAAATTCATTGATTCAGCTTGGCTCCTGTAGCTCAGTGGCTAGGGTGCCAGCCACGTACACGGTGGCTGGTGGGTTCAAACCCAACACTGGCCCACCAAACTACAATGACAACTACAACAAACAATAGCCAGATGTTGTGGCAGGCACCTGTATTCCCAGCTACTTGGGAGGCTGAGGCAAGAGAATTGCTTAAGACCAAGAGTTTGAGGTTGCTGTGAGCTGTGACGCCACAGCACTATACCAAAGGTGACAGAGTGAGACTTTGTCTCAAAAAAAAAAAAATCATTGAATCATGATTTATATATAATTTCAGACTTCTGGGCTCAAGTGATCCTTCTTGCCTCAGCCTCCTAAGTGGCTGAGACTACAGATTCCTGCCATAATGCCCCACTAGTTTTTCTAAAATTTTTTTAGAGATGGGGTCTTGCTCTTTCTCAGTCTGGTCTCCAACTCCTGAGCTCAAGTGATCCACCCACCTTGGCCTCCCAGAGTGCTAGAATTACAGGTGTGGGCCACCATGCCCATCCCTATTTTATGTATTCTTATTATCAACAAATACCAACTTTAAGTATGAAGCCCTGTGCTAGGTCCTGGGAAACTACAGAGAGAGAGGAGATGGAGAAAAGAAAAAGACCCTAGGCTTGAGAATCTTCAATCTTCTTTCTAACCTTGCATAGAAAAACAGCAATTGAGAAAAAGCAACTGGGAAGAGCTGATCTTGTGAGGTATGAGGAAAACAGGAGAGTGCAGCCATAATAACGTTAAGAGAGTGAAAGGTGAGAAAAGAATGTATCTTCAGTAGCCCGACATATGGAATGTGGCAAATACAGACTGTGAAAATAGGAAAGGAATACAGTGAATTTGGAAACAGAAGTTATTGGTGAACTTGATAGAAGCAGTTTTAGTGGTAAGGTAATAACACAAGCTAGAACGGAAGAGAATGAAGAGTGAATTGTGGATTTTTTTTAATTAAAAAATTCATTTATCATTATTTTTATACAATTAAAGGCACGCATTGGGAATGTAAAATTTGAAGAGTTTTGTCAGATGTGTACACCAAGGATACAGAACAATTCTGTCACCCCCAAAGTTTTCCTGTGTGTTTTCATAGTCCTTACCTCTCTTAACCCTCCCAGGCAACCGCTGACCTAATTTTTGTCACTATAAATTAGTTTGCAATTTCTGGAATTGTACGTAAGTGGAGTCATAATGCGTGTCCTCTTGGTTATGGTTTCCTGCATGCTGCAGGATGATTCTGAGATTCCCCCATGTTTCTGTGCATAACCATTTATGATTTCTCTTACTGATGAGTATCCCATTTTGTTATGATGGAACTTGTGTTTATTCATTCACCTTGACAACATTTTGGTAATTTCCAGTTTCTTTTGTTTGTTTTTTTTAAATAAATAAAGCTGCTATAAACATTCATGTAAAACTCTTCTAGAGAACATATGTGTTCATTTTGGAATTTCTAGGTTGTGTGGTAGATGTATATTTAACTTTTTAAGGAATTGCTGGATTTTCAAAGTGGTTCACCATTTTATAATTACACTAGCAGTGTATGGCTATTCCAATTGCTCCACAATTGTTATTGTCAATATTTTTAATTTTAAGCATGCTAATAATAATGGGTAGTGATTTTTGTTTTGTTTTGTTTTGTTTTTGCAGTTTTTGGCTGGGGCTGGGTTTGAACCTGCCACCTTTGGCATATGGGGCCGGTGCCCTATTCCTTTGAGCCACAGGCGCTGCCCATGTTTGGTGCTATTTTACGGTGGTTTCAATTTGCATATATCTAATCACTGATAATTTTGATAGTCTTTTCATGTTTTTACTAGCTATTTATAGCTGTTTTTTTGTGAAGTGTCTTTATAAGCCTTATAGGTTGAATTGTATAACTCCAAATTCATAAGTTGAAGTCCTAATCCCCATGCAGTACCTCATAATGTAGCTATATTTGGAGATAAGACCTTTTTTTTTGTTTTTTTTTTAACACAGTCTCATTCTGTCACCCTGGGGAGAGTGTAGTGGCATTATCATAGCCCATAACAACCTCAAACTCCTGGGCTCAAGTGATCCTATTGCATCATCCCCCCCCTCCCCCAGCTGGGATTACAGGCACTCACTGCAATGTCTGGCTAGTTTTTCTATTTTTAGTAGAGACTTGGTCTTGCTCAAGCTGGTCTTGAGCTCCTGAGCTGAAGTGATCCATCCGCCCAGGCCTCCCAGAGTGCTAGGATTACAGGTGTGAGCCACCGTTCTCAGCCCTAAAACTATCTTTATTGACAGATGAATATTCACTTTCTAGAATTTCCACAACAAAGTACCAAAAGTGGGTACCTCAAAACAACAGAAAATGTTCTGGAAGCTAGAAATCCAAAATCAAGGGCTGTAATCCAGGATCAAGAGGCATTGGTTCTAGAAACTCCCATGGATACCCAAATGCCCAGATGTTCAATACCCTGATATAACACAGTGTAGTTTTTCTTTAAAACTATGCAAATCCTCCTGTGCACTTTATATCATGTCTAGATTCCTTATAATACCTAACACAATGTAAATGCTGTATAAACAGCTGTAATGCTATATTGTTTAGGAAATAAAAACAAGAAAAAAGTCTGTACATGTTCAGCACAGACACAAGTTTTTTTCCTAAATACTTCAATATGTGGTTGATTGAATCCATGAATGCAAGACCAATGAATATGCAGGGTTAACTGTGGTTTTCTCTTCTATTCCTTTAAGATGCTATGCTTTTGTGTTGACCCAATTTGGGATTGTAAGAATAAATCTGACTCATCAGAATATATTATTCTTTTTATATATTGTTTTATTCAGATGGAAAATACTGAATTCATTAAAGTCTTTGTGCCAATAGTCTGTAGGATTCTTTATTTGAAAGGTCCTTTTCTGTATCTGTCAAAAGAATCCACAACATTGTCCTCATCAAATGGCCTGTCTGGGTGAATGCTTGATATAGACTAAGGATTTGTGTTCCCACATGTCTCACAGAGTCACGTAGGACTCCTCATGGAGTCACGTAGGACAGCACCTCAGCTTACAGTGGCACTGCTGACCCCGCAGAGTGCAAAGTACCTGAGTGGAGAATGGAGGTGATAAAATGACATCTGGCACAAATTGTGGCATATGTATACTATGGAATACTATGGAGCCATAAAAAAGATGGAGGCTAGACATCTTTTATGTTTATTTGGATGGAGTTGGAATATATTTTTCTTAATAAAGTATCTTAAGAATGAAAAAATGTATCCAATGTACTCTATATGATTTTGAAACCACTATATAATCACTTACATGTTCATACGAATGATAAAACACAAATATAGTCCAGCAAGAAAGAGGAGAGAGGGAAGAGAGGGGAAGGGAAAGGGGGGCCCAGTGGAGGGAGAAGGGAAGGCATTCAGTGGGATTCTGTCTAATGTGCACAATACGAGGGTCCATTTCAAAACAACTAATAGTAAATTCTAAACGTATTACCACAAAAACTAAGTAAGTGAGGCGATGATATGTTAATCAGTTTGATTTAAGTACTCCACATTGTATATCAAATCATCACATTGTACCCCATAAATGTATTTAATGAAAAATTAAATTACCAAAAAAAGAAAAAAAAATTACACCTGCCCAAAAGTACTTTAGGTATTTCCATAACGAAGTACTGAAGTGGATGGCTAAACGGTAAAGAAAACTGGTGATGGCTGAGAGGCCCTCCGGGACTCTGCCCATGAGAACTCTGAGGCCTCTTTTCCTTCAGGTGCTGAGAAAGGAGCAGTGACCCCCTGAGAGCTGGCATTTGAGAGAAAACTTGACCTGTTGGTTCATAAGTCAGTGTGCTGTGGTTCTGTTCCATCTCTCCCTGATTGCTGCCTGTGTGTGTCAAATATATTTACATGATTATTGATGTGTGAGAGGCTCACAATAAACCATGAATTCATAAGCATTTAATTAACCACAGAGTCATAGTGAAACCTCCAACCCACCCCCCTTCCTCCCTGCCACCACTCAGAGTTAGCACAACTAGACTCATTCAAACTATTGTCCAAACCACAAGGAGATTTCAGTCTAGGTTCAGCTGTTTGTTGTACAAAGATTAAATTATTGAGACAACAAGGATTGTCAAGCAAGAAAAAAATGTTTAATACAACAGAAATCTTGCTGGGGGAATAGGAGAAGTTGCCTCCAATCCATATCTTGGATTAAACTGAGATTACACCCTCATGCCTTGGGGCAGATCATGGATAAACAATGAGGGGTGCATGCATAGGAGGCAAGTTGTGGGGGATGATGAATTTGGGTGCAGGAAGCCTGAGGTGAGGAGGCCTCAGAATCTCGGCTCCTCTGTTTTGTAGAAAATCCACCATTTCTAGGAAATAATTCAAAAGGTCAAGTAACAAATTAAGGGAGAAGACTATAAAAAAATACATAGAGGTCATTGAAATTTGTTGATGAGTCCAGTTACAAAATCTGATGAGGGTCGCTCAAATGTGATTAGAATATACATTTTGCAGTTATTAAGTTGGTTGATAGTGTTATCCAGATCTTCTGTAGTTTTGCAGATTCCTTCACCTACATGTTTTAGTTATGAATAACTATGTCTAGTTTAGCGAACATCCTACAAGACATTCTCTCACTTCAAGAGACCCCATTCTCAGTAAAGGAGGTGAGACAATGGGCATTAGATAATGGAATTCACTGACTTTACACACAGAATGACCTGGAAGCTGTTGATCTGATTGAATGTTGGAAGAGCCTCCGCTTGATGAGAACACCTTGTAAAGTTAAGGTGCTGACCTTCAAATGCAATGTATACTTTAAACCTATGACCATCTTTTGGAACTATGTCATAGCTAAAATATGTGGTTTCAGAATCAAGAGCTCTACAGTATTCAAGGCCCTGGTTCCTGGGTATTGAGGTTGGAGAAATCATCTACCAGAGGCAACTTGAAAAGTTCTACTAAGGCAGTGATTTTCAACTGGTGTATTACAGCACACTGCTATGCAGCAAAAATTTTTTAAAGACCATTAATTAAAATATTTCAAAAGAAGTTCAAAGCACAGTAATTATATTCTTTTTTTTAACTCTTTTTTTTTAATCAACAAAATTTAAGTGTGCTATAGAAGTTGAACTATAGGTTTAAGTGTGCTGTGAGATTAAAAAAAAAAAGGTTGAAAAACACTGTACTGATGTATAATTGCCTTCTGGTCACTGTGGACTCATCACATCTACATAATGATAAGATACTGCCCTTGCAGATTGATGAGGGGGTACAAGGTGAGAGATGGAATAAGTGACCCAAAATGAGAAGAAAAGGGCTCAGCTAAAATAATGATAATAACCAGCCACTATCCTCTCGTTTGCTCGACAATAACCATTGTCCCCTTGTTTGCTTCTCTGTAATTGCAGCTCTAGAGGGTGCAGGTGGTAGCTGTAAAGATTTTAACTTTTCTCCAAGGTAGGGTTTGTGATACTTCCAGATCCAAGTTCTAGTGGATTGACTATCCGACCCAGGCCCAGCCACTGACTCAAATTTTCTTGGACCCCGCCAGGAACTGCATTTCAATGGATTGGCTGACCACCAAAGACAGTAGTCAACACCCAAAGGACGATGGCTCTGCTCCAAAACCAGCCCATTAGTAGACCCTGATTGCCTGACCTGCTGCTTATCAGACAGATTTTAAAAACTATCTCCCCAATTCTCAGGAAGGTGGATTTGGGAAATTTCTCCCATTCCCTTGCTTAGTGCTATGCAGAATCAACCCTTTCTCTGCTGTAAACCCTGCTGTCTCCAGGTATTGTGTTCCTCTTGGGCAACTGAGCCTCCCTGGGTGGCAATAAGAATAAAAGAAAGGAATTTCCTATACTAATTGGAGTAATTGACACTAATTAGCTCAAGGAGATAGGATTGGTGCTCCATAATGCAGCAGGAAAGACTACATCTGGAACAATGAAGATGCGCTAGTCCTGCCTTTTGATGCTTCCATGTCTCATGGTAGTGAATGTGCAATTACAGCAACTACTGTCTGACAAAGACACAGGATCTAGAGACACCTGGCCCCTCAAGAATGACATCTGTGTCACGCTACTGAAAAAGCAAACCAGATTACCAGAAGCAGTGCTGTGGATGTTGAGTATCTCGAACAGAAGAAAGTAAAAGAAGTAGTTGAAAGATACTAGTTAAGTCATTAAACTCAACAGATGCAGCAGGGACTGTATCTGGTCCCACAAACCCCATTGCTCTAATTCTTTAAGTCATGAACCACGATCAGATACCCCCTTGAGGAGGCAGTGGCTGGACTGAATTTAGAGGCCATGACTGGATCTGAATGCTGCCCCTGCCCTCATCCCTGGTGAACTAACTTCTAACTGCCAACATATCCAACCTTTTGACTGCCTCGGTGGTCAGAACCATGGGCAGGCCAGAAGTGCTAGGAAATCGATGACCTTCAGGAGTAGTTCCTAGCCAATGACTCATGGGGGTTGGTGTATAAACATCCTGGTCGCCTTGTTTCTCAAAGGGAACAACACTTAGGCACTTGAACTCCAGCTTCACTGGCTGTTAGAGTTCCCACGGGATAAAGCTCTACTTACACGGAATCATAATCTGCTTGGAAAATATCCTTATTAGGTTTAACTTCCCCTATTGGTGTTCTTTAGTATCACTTTCAAAATGAACTTGTCCTTCAAGTCTTGTCTCAGGATTTGCTTATAGGGGAACAGAAACTATGATACTATAACCTCCAGAATGAACATAATGTTATAACCTGCTTTAGATCACCAGATCCCTAAAACCTTACCAGCAGGCCTCTGAATCTTTAGGCTTTATGTGTTGGTACACTGGTATCTTCCCACAGCATTCAGAGTGCTTGCTAATTCCTGGTCACCAAATCTTGTTAATCAGACCCATCACCTCATATAATAAAGTTATCTTTATTACCTTTACCTAACACAAAGTGAACATGTGCTATGACTCCTACATCCAATGGGGGCTATTCAAAAATATTTAACAAGTTGTATAGTCCCTAATTATTGGCCATAGTGCTGGAGCAGATTGGTGGAGGTCCCATGCTGGGCCATAAGTAAATCTTTATTCCCAGATCATGAAAAGGCCCTGGGCTCCTGGACAAGCAGAGGGTTGGGCAGGGCAGCAGCTGAGCACAGGATGGTGAGGGTGAATATGGGAGGGCAGAGAGCCCACAGATACTGTGTTTTTATACTCTGGGCAAGAACTACTTTGGGAGTGTAATTTTTTAATTAAATTATACCTGTATACATTAATGCATTTATGAGGTACCATGTGCTGATTTTATATACAATTTGGAATGCTTACATCAAACTGGTTAACATAGCCTTCACCTCACTTACTTAATTATCATGTTAAGACATTTATACTCTATACTGAATAGATTTGACATGTACCCTTGCAATATGCACCATAGGTATGGTCCCACCGATTACCCTCCCTCCATCCAATCTCCCACCTCCTGTCCCCCTCCTCTTCCCTCCTTCCTCCTGGGCTATAGTTGTGTTTTATCTTTCATATGAAAATGTGGGTGATTGCATATTGGTTTTGTAATAGTACTGAGTACATTCGATACTTTTTCTTCCTTTCTTGAGATACTTTACTAAGAAGAATATGTTCCAGCTCCATCCATGTAAACATCAAAGACGTAAAGCCTCCACCTTTTTTAAGGCTGCATAATATTCCATGGTGTACATATAACCACAATTTATTAATCCATTCATGGGTCGATGGGCACTTGGGAGTGTAATATTTAAAAGCTACTTTGAAATTGGTTTATAAACCTATAAAAGACATTCTTGTAGCTGATTAATCACCCAAGCTAGAGCCTAAAAGATAATCCTTCTCTCTCACAGCCCAGGTAACTGTCAATTTTCTCTCTTAATTTTTCTTCAATTCACTCTCTCCCTTCTGGTCCTACCAGTATTGTGCTATTTAAGGCCTTCATTATCTTTGCCTGAGTTATTTTAACTGCCTCTTCAGTGCTCTTGCTGATTCTGGTCTATCTTTCTGAAATTCACACTTCTTCTGTCCAAATTTGACTATGTCATTCTTCTTTAAATTCTTTGACTGCCCTCCATCACCACAAAATATGAGGCACGATACCATCCTTGGATGGCTGTCTACTTCCCTTCATCTCTGCACACTGCTGCCTTGTCTTTAGGTTTCAGCGTATCCAACTGCCTCATTTCCTCCCATACATCATGTGCTTTCTTGACTTCATGCTTTTAATTATACTTTTTGCCTCCTTGGCTAATGCCCATTTACACATTAAATCATATCCAAGGCATCATCTCCCTCTGGAAACCTTCCACAACCCCCCAACATGACTTAGATGACCCTGCTCTGTGATCCCTAAGAATCTGTGACATCTCCACCATTTCACTGACCACACCGTGCTGTAGTATCTGTTTCTATGTCCTAACCATCTACCCCACTCCACAGGCTCTTGAAATAGGAGTTGGGCCCCAAAGTCAGGCCTCTGGAAGATGTCCCTTAAACAGTTGCTAAATGAATAAATGCATATACATGTGATAATAATGCACAAATAAAATATTGTTTAAATATAGGAATCCTCAAATATATTTTGAACAATGTCAGTCCTATTGATATAAATGCCTAATATCTCAAAGATCCTTTGTGTTTAATGCCTTTCTTTGGGATAGATTTGGTTTTTGTCAAAAACAATATTAGCCGTATTAGTTTATAGACATAATTGTGGTAGAAGCATAAATTAAAAGGTAAATGATTATTTATTATTACATTTTGAAACTACCAGACAAGCCATTCTTAAAAGTACAACATGTCACAAAAGCAATGCCAATTGGATCACCAGTGTTTCATCCAACCTCCATCCCACATAGCCAATATAAAATTTGCTAAGAATGTTTTTGATCAAATAACAATTAACTTTTCTCCAACTATTAAGCTATCTTCATATGAATAGGGCAAGATCAGAAACATGTTTTCTTGGAAGCTCTTGACATCTAGTCAAATGTTAACAAGCCCAATTCTATCAACTCCTCAGAATCTAATGAATTCCACATAGGAAATGTGTATCCTTGAGACATCTTTATGTTCCCTTTTACTAGACGAACAGTAATTATAAAGAAAACAGTAATATCATTTAACTTTTTGACAGTTAGCATATTTTACTTTAATATACATATCAATGTATCCACAAAAACCTGAAAACATTTTCTTAAGTATATATTAAAGTATTATTATTGCTCAAAGGCATATATTAGGAGGTCAATAAATTTTAGAATACAGTGAATTAATATTTTTAAAGTATTACTAAATTATTTTCCACATTTCTCCCTTCTCATCAATATAAAAGTACAAAAAATACAATATATTATTGCTAATATCATATAATAAGATTAATAGACCAAACTTAATTTCCCACTTTATACATTTCCCTGAAGTTCTCAACTTAAGGGAACTAAAGTTGTTACTAAGATTTAAAGTAAGTATTGATCTAGATTAGCCACTAGAGGGATCATTTTTCTGAAAGGATTATTTTTATCCAAGTGTATTCTTTAAACATTAGCAAACACTTATTGAATGCCTGTCATATGGATACCCTAATACCAAACAGAAGAAATATGTTAAGTTTCTTACGTGCTGACAGTCTGGTGAGGGACAAGATTTATAATTAAATTTTTATAAAAAAAATGTAGAAGCTTCACAAAAGACAAATATAAACAACCACAGGAACACAGCTGAAGATCCTTGCATAAACGTGATCAAATAAAGACTGAGGTCAAACTTCAGAATTGTAGAAGAGGTGTTGGAAGTCAATCTGGTTCTGTTTCTGTTACCAGAAGTACCAGAAGGCCAGAAGCTCAAATCAATTTTAGTTTTGACAAGTTACCATGCTCTTCCGTAAACCTTCCTATTCAGCCTTGTATATGGAGTGAACACTCCATGGACAGTCTAGTTATGGAGTGTCTGATGGATGCCAGGTATGTGCTAGGTAGTGAGGATCAGTGGGTGAAAAGATGGTCCCTGCACTTACAGAGCCACCTTCCGGTGGAAGGGACCGGCACGCAGACAGATGACTCCAGCACAGGGTGCCAAGACTTAGGAGAGAAAAAGCATAGGCATCTGTAGAACATTAGAAAGGAAACAAGAGATGGCTTTCCTAGAAGGAGATACTTCTAAGGAGCAATATTGAGAATTTACGGGAAATATTCAGGTAGATATAGATTGAGAGAAACTTCTAATGAAAAAAAAAATATGTATCATGTGTTAAGACCCAGAGACAAGAAGGCACATGGCTTATTGCAGGGCTTGAAACAAAGATATGCAGTAGCTCTGGCTCTTGATGGCTAAGAAAGGGGAAGAATGAGTGCTCAGGCTAGAGAGGTAAACAGGGTGTGCAGACTTAGTCTAGAGTTGGGACTTTGGCCTAGGGCAAGGAGCAAGAAGTCATGGAAGAATGGCTTGATTTGAATGATGTTTGAAAGATAGTCCAGTTGCAGCATGCAGGCTGAATTTGAGATGAGCCAAGAGGAAAGTGGATGAACATTTTGGATTTTTGGGCGGCTCCAGTCTCTTCCCACATAGTCCCTAGCTCGGTTTCTAGATATAAGGGCTTCATTTCAGATGTGGAACTTGTAGCAATTCCTTCCATAACCATCTCTTTCCATCTCTTTTCTCAGCTCTTCCAAACTTTAGCCCATTTTAAAATAATGAATGTCCAAAATTTATTAAGTTTTCCATTTCAAAGTCAAAGACTAACAGAGAAAATTAGAGATCTGTGATATCTTACTGGGCCATGAAAAGAAAAAAAGAATTTTTAACCATTGAAATCTGCGAATTCTTTGTTCAGTGAACAATTATTAAATTCAAAACAATTAACAATTTATTTAACAATTATTAAATTAAAATGGAGCATCCTATTACCAGATCCATATCTCATTGTGAGGAGTGACCAGCAAAGGGTAGGTTACATTTGGGCAGGAAAGTTCTCCGTGACAACTTCACAAAATTAGGAGCAGGTTCATAAAATTAGATGGGCTTGGTAGAATACAAGCTGAAAATAAATTTTTTCTCCTCTTCAGCTCTACACGCTGGTCTTTTGGGCTCTTCTCCCCTGCTTCTGCCTAACACATTGGACAGAAGCCAGAGCCTTCCAGAACCTTTTGGATATTGGCATACTCTCATTTTGTGTTATTAAAATGTTGCTGATCTCTTCACGTTTCTCCCTATCCCAGCTCAGGTCCAGCCCATGAATTTCTGCAATTCAGCCTGGGAGTCAGTAGGTTGCCTCACTGGTTCCCCATTTGCTCTTCCATAATCCTTCTGGCCTCAGCTGCCACTGGCTCCCCTTTGCTGAGGAAAGGGGAGGGGAAGGAGAGGGAAAGGACAAGTTCTTAAGGGACCACTGCTCTTGCAATATGGAATATGGGCCTTCTGTCACAGCAAATGTCCAAACAATGTTTCCCTCATGTTGGATTTGGGAACTCCTCACTCTCATTTTCACCTCCCTCCCTCCCCCTTCTTCTCCAGCACAGTGCTATTTCCTAACTCAAGCAATGGTTTTTTGGCTAACGTTTTTCTTACAATTGTCCCTCAACCCTTGCCCCCACGGTATTCACAGAGGAGCGTTCTTTTCTGATGACTCACATCTGGCTGCCTTCCAGGCGCTTGCTTCCGCCATTAGGAAACATGACACTTCTTTTGCCCACTGGTTTCTTTAAGGACTGGCCACAGCACTGACAGCTGTAATGTTTGCTTTGAGTTTTCACAACTTCAATCCTAGGCTTTGACTTTTCTAGGAAAGAATCAATTGCAAATGTCTCAACCAATCACTCCCCTGCAAACCCAGGGAATCACAAGCTCCCAAGTACTTTGTCAGAAAGAGGAGCTGAGGTTCTGCAACTTAACAAGCACCCAGCTGGATATGGGGATATAATTTTATGATTCTGCCAAGCTGAAAGGCACCCCCTTCACTATGAGTAACTACCTTACATCACCCACTTCAAAGATTGTTAACATTCCTTGTTCTCAGCTTTGGAATCTGAGCCAAAACTCCCAGACAATAAGGAAAGCCTCACTTAACATCCTGCTACACATGTATGAGTTATAGCAACTTCAAGGGAACACATTCAGTCTGGTGCTCATGCTTCTGGAGCTCCTGTTCACACACACACACACACGCACACACACACACAAATATTGAGATATAATTTAATTACAAAATTGGTCACTATTGATTGAAATTCACCACATAGGAACTGGTCCAATTCTATAGCTAATAATTCAATCAATAGTTAAAGAACCCTGATAAGGTTTTGTCTAAATTCAGCTTGACTACCCCTAGAGTCAAAGAAATCCCTCTCTATCAAAGCAGAGCAAACCATTTCTGTATAATCTAATTGTGAGAAGTCTGGATTTACATAGAGTTAAAATTTATCTATGTAACTGATTTTTCAGATTTAGTACCTGAAAACTCATAAAAGTTGAACTAAGCTTAGTTCAACTCCCTGGATGAGTTGAAGTCTAGGACTGGAGTTACTTGAAAGAGCAAAAACTGTAGTCATACAAACCCACAGCCAAAATCACACTGACTATAGAAAACCTGAAAGCCTTCCTCTGAGAAACAGAACAAGCCTAAGATACCCACTTCTGTCACTTGTTGTCAAGATAGTGCTGGAAGTCCCAGCCAGAATAGTCAAGCAAGAGAAAGAAATAAAAGATATTCCAATTAGAAAAGAGGAAGTCAAATTATCCCTCTTTGTAGGGGACATGATCTTATTTCATTAGAAACCTAAAGACTTAAGGAAAAATGCTTAGGTCTAAGAAGTAAATTTAGTAAAGTTGTAGTGTACAAAAAATACACAAAAATCAATAGCATTACTGCATACCAACAATGAACTAGCTAAGAAAGAAATCAAGAAAGGAATTCTATTTATAGAAGCTACAAAAATATAAAATACAAATAAATTTAACCAAGGAGGTGAAAGACCTCTGCAGGGACAACTACCAAATACTAATCACTAAAAGATATATCATGGTAATGGATCAGAAGGATTTGTGTCATTAAAATGACCATATCGCCTAAGGTAATGTACAGATTCAATGCAATCCCTATCAAAATACTAATTTCTTTTTTTCCCAGAACTAGTAAAAGCAATTCTGAACTGTGTATGGAACAAAAAAAGAGCCAAGATAGCCAAGGAAATCCTGAGAAAAAGAACAAAGTGACCTTTTTTGCTTGTTTATTTGTTTTTGACTAATATATTTTTAAAATACATTACAAAGCTATAGTTATCAAAAAAGCATGGTGTTAGTATAGAAACAGACACAAAGTCCAATGGAATAGAACAGGGAGCTGAAAAATAAATCCACCTACTTACAGCCAATAACTTTCAACAAAGATGCCAAGAATATACAATGGGACAGAACACCCATTTCAATAAGTAGTGCTGAGAAAATGGAATACCTTTATGCATAAGAATGAATGTGGACCACTATTTCTCACTATGTTAAAAAGTAAACTCATGATAGATTACAGATTTAAGTGTAAGACCTGAAACAGTAAAACTACTAGAAGAAAACATAGGGGAAACACTTCAGGACATTGGTCTAGGACTAGATTTTATGGCTAAGACCTCAAAAGCACAGGCAATAAAAACAAAAATAAGCAAATGAGACCATATTCAACTAATGAGTTTCTTCACAGCAAAGAAAACAACAGAGTAAAGAGACAATCACTATAATGGAAGAAATTTTGCAACTTGTTCTTTTGTTAAGGGACTAATATCCAAAACATGCAATGAACTCAAACAGCTCAACGGTAAAAGACATTTACTGTTCTTAAGTACAAGAACATAGATGGAGATTTCTCATAAGATGAAATACAAAATAGCAACAGGTATATGAGAAAATGCTCAACATCTCTAATCAACAGGGAAATGTAAATCAAAATTATAATGAGATTCTCATCTTATCCCGCTTAGAATGGCTATTACTCGAAAGTCAAAAAATAACAGATGTTAGTGAAGATGTGGAGGAAGGGGGACTTTTAGACACTGTTGGTGAGAACATACATTATACAACTATGGGACACGGTATGGAGAATTCTCAAAAAACTAAAAATAGAACAATTGTATAATTGAGCAGTCCTACTTTTGCTGTATTTATCCAAAGGAAAAGACATCAATATATCAAAGTGGTATTTGCACTCCCATGTTGATCGCAACATTATTGATAATAGCAACATTATGGAATCAAGATAAGTGTCCATCAATAGATTAATGGAAAAAGAAAATGTGTTAAATATACACCATGGAAAATTATTTGGCCATAAAAAAGAATGAAATTATGTCATTGGCAGCAACATGGATGGAACTAGAAGTCATTATGTCAAGTGAAATAAGCTGGGCACAGAAAGACAAATGTAACATGAGAGCTGAAAAAGCTCATCTCCTGGAGGTAGAGAACAGAATGGCAGGTACCAGAGAATGGGAAGCATTCTGCAGGCTGGGAGGAATGAAAAGAGATCAGTTAATGGGTACAGACAGATCAAAGGATGAAATAAATTTCAATACTAAGTGGCAGAGTAGGACCACCACAGTTAACAATGTAATATACATGTGTCAGTCAAAATAGTTATACGAGGGAATGATGCCCCATTTCAATGTTTGTCCCTCCAAATCTCCTGGTGAAATTCCATCCCAGTGTGGGAGGTGGGGCCTGGTAAGAAGGGTTTAGGTTATGGGGGCCACTCCTTCACGAATGGCCTTTCCCACCTAAAAAAAAAAAAAAATCTGTCCACACAGGAGCAGAGCTGCCTGTTTGAAAGAGCCCGGCACCCCCTTCTTTTTCTCTTGCCCTCTTCTGCTTTGAGGTGGAGGTGAGGCCAGGCCCCTGGAGGCCTTAGAATCCCAGCATTTTTAGTGACTGCTGTAACATAAATACTGACCAGGCCGTTGTGTTTTGTGCACCTGATGACTGCTCACTTCCTGCTCTGTATCCCTCATTTTCACAATAATCATTAACTACTGGTGTATTTTTTTTTTTTTCCAAACAGGAGGAGATAAGTCCAGGGTCACAAGAAAAATTTATGAGTTTGTCATGCAGAAAGAATGAATGAATGCCTTTGAAGAAGTCAGCTGCTGACACTCAGCGATCTGGTTGCTCAAGATGTTATCTGGGACAAAAGAAACAGACTTTGCCATCAGTCATCTGAGACCCCCTAGGCCATATCAAGCCTCCCCACTTCTTCTCTTTGGGAAGATGGATTGGAGAGGTTTTGCTCTCCTGTCTTTTTGCTTTAGCCAAACCGAATAAAACTTTCTCTGTCTTTAGGCACCAGTGTTGCAGTGTTTAGCTTTAGCCGTGCATTGAATTGAAGGAGCCTGAATCTGAGGATCTACAACTGAGGTTCCCTGAGACCCTCCCCAGAGGCAGATGTTGGCACCAGCTTCTTCTCCATCCTGCACAACCGTGAGTCTGGCAAACTTCTTTTCTTTATAAATCACCCAGGCTCTGATATTCCTTGAAAACAACTAACACAGAGGATGGAAATGTACCCAGCTCATGGAAATTACAAATAATCAACATGATGGATACCCCAGTACTCTGCCTTGATCATTACACATTCTATGCATGTAACAAAGTACCATATGCACCCCCTAAAATGCACAAATATTATATATCAGTTAAAACTTGTTTCTTTTTATTTATTTATTTATTTATGAGGTTTATTTATTAAAGGTCATAGATCTGGTAGGAAACAGCAGAATTATCAATCTTTAAGCACATTTAACTTCCTCCATAGACTTTTAAAAAATTTTTTGTTTTTACATGTGTGAGCCCTGGACCCGGCTGGTCAGGGATAGTTTAATGAATGTACAAAAGAAGGAATACCTTTTTGCCTAATAGACGAGGAATTGTCAATTGAACTTTTTGGACAGAACAGAATTTGCGTAGGTGTACACAAGAGTAATTTTGCATTGCTATCAGTTATCTATAATTTTCAAAGTTGTAAAATAGCTTTTATAACTTTCTAAAAGTCAGAATCAGATAACCGGGAGGTTTGTCTCTGAAGTCTAGACCAATGTTTTTCAATCTTTTCTATGATAGAGTGTACAGGAACCTATAGTTGAACTTCCATGGCACACTTACATGATGTTAACCCAAACAGAAGACTGAAAGAAAGAATGTATTTACTATGCTTTGAACTTCTCTCAAAGATAATTTAATTTAATGATCTTTAAAAATTTTCATGGGACACCTAGGATCCTCTCATGACACACCAGTTGATCATCACTGGTCTAGATAATGAAAAAGTTTTCCAATGAAGCACAGTTTTCCTTGCTTTCTGTTTTTCTTTAAATTCAGTGAAATAATGATAAATACAGAACCCAGCACTGGTAGAGTCAGAAAATTGCCACACAGCTTTAAAGAGGAGTTTCTTTATATCGCAAGGATTCATAGGCTATCTCAACAAACACTAGGTTACCAAAGGGGGAAAAAAATAAGCATTGAAAGTTTGCCCTTTTGGTGTATCTTTATTGGTGGGGGAGGGAGGCTGCAGTGCAGCACCAAGGAGGAGAGATAAGAGAAAAAAGGGGAGAGAGATAAGGAGAGAGTGGGGAAGAGAAGAGAGAGAGAGAGCAGAGGAGAAAGGCAGGGAGACGGGGAGAAAGGGAGAGAAGGGAGCCTTTTGGTATATCTTAAATAAGGTTGATGTCGGCAGTTTGCTAATTGTGTCCCTCCACTCAAATTTCCAACATGTCATCATTTCTGCATGTATCAGTTCCAAATTAGTTAACAAATGCCAGTTAGTTAAAAAAAATGCTAGCATAGTTCACAAATTTGCTGTATTGCATGGCAAACAGGAGTAAGTATAGTTTTGTTGCCAGAGAAATTATATTCTAGTTAAACAGAATGAAGGGAGGACAGGTATAAAAATATTACACAGCATAATATAACTCATTTCAAAGCAAATGATAAGCTTTTGGATTTTTGAAATTAAGCTAATATATTAGGTTGGAAGAATCAGAAACAACTTAATGGGAAGGTTGCACTTCCAAAAATTATCATAAGGTATAGAATACATGT
>NW_003852480.1:910866-914222 GCF_000181295.1 Otolemur garnettii
AATCTGTATTAGTTTCTTCAGGTTTCTGTAACAGAATACTACCACTTGATGAGCTAAAACAACAGAAACGTCTTCTCTCACTGTTTTGAAGGGGAGAAACCCTAAATCAAGGTATCAGCTGGGACACCCCGTCTCTGAAGGCTCTGGGGAGGAATCTGTAGCCTTTGGTGGCTGCTGCAAATCCTTGATTCCTTTGCATTACTCCAGTCTCCGCCTCCATCTTCACATGACCTTCTCTGGGTTTCTCCTCAGTGCCTCTGTGTGGCCTCTTTTTATACAAAGGACACCAGTCTTTGTATTTTAGAACCCACCCTAATCCAGTATGAGTTCCTCTTGATCCTTAACTGCCTGCAGAAATCCTATTTCCAAGTAAGGTTCCATTCTGTGGTTCTGGGTGTATGTGAATTTTTAATAGAGGCTATCCAGGTGTGTCCAACCTTTTTTCTTTTCTGCTGCACACTGGAAGAAGAGGAGTTGTCTTTGGGCCACATGGTGAATACACAAACACTAACAAAAGCTAATGAGTAGGGGTAAAAAAGTTCCCTGCATACTTTTCATGATATTTGATACTACAGTTAAGCCACACAATCCTCAAATAATCAGTATATGGCCCAAAGACTGCAGGTTGGACACCCCATATCCCATCCACCATGGGTAACTTTGGGAAAGGTGAGGGCATTACTACAAATAAATGTTTTGCTCTGCCCCCTTGGAAAGGCATTTAGTTGAGAAAGTAGATTCAGGTTAAGGTTCTGGGAGTCAGACCTGTGACCAGGAAAGGTTGGAGTAGACCAATTGTTGGCCACAAAATGTAGAGGTAAAGATAATAATAATGGAATCAGCAGTGAAATATAAATCATGAATCATTTTACCATAAGCACATTTGTACTCAAATGTTTACAGCAGTTCAATTCACAAAGATGTGGAAACCACTAAAGTTCCCATCAACCCATGAAAGGACTATGGCATATATATCTATGATATATATATATACATATATATATATATCATAGAATATTATTCAGTCTTAAAAAAGATGGAGACCGCATCTTTTATATTTACCTGGATGGATTTTGAGAACATTCTCCTAATTAAAGTATCTTAAGAAGGAAAAAGCAAGAGTCCTATGTACTCAGTAATAATCTGAAACATGTAGATCATCAACTACAGGCCCACATGAGAGAAAAACATAATTAAATTAAAGAAGAGGGGTCTGGTGGGTGGAAGGAGGTTGATTAGTTCCCACATAGGGGATACAATGTAGGGGTATACAGCACACTTCCTGGGTGAAGGACTCACCTACATCTCAGACTTTGGACTTGATTTTACAAATGCAAATAATGTAACCTAATTGTATGTACCCTCATATTAACCTATTAAAAAAAAAAAAAAACAACTAAAAAGGGCGGTGCCTGTGGCTCAAAGGAGTAAGGCGCTGGCCCCATATGCTGGAGTTGGTGGGTTCAAACCCAGCCCCGGTCAAGAACTGCAAAAAAAAAAAACCTAAAAAAAATTATGAAAAAAGAAGACATTGTAAACAAAGCTTTAATCTAAGAATGTGAAGCAAAGAGGGAGAAACCAGGTAGGAAATAGATCATGTTGTGGCTCCCTAAATGTTATCAGCACAGTGTCTTGCTAAGGCAAAGCTGAGTTTACTGCTTAGCACGTGAGGGAGAACACTACCTCCACAGAGTTTTAACAGTATCTCACAGCATAAAAAGGTAAGGCCAGACTTTGTTGACATGGAGAAATTTGGTTTAAGGTGGATGTCTTAGTACAGGAATTTGATTAGGACCAGGTAATAATCACATATGACAGTCTAGGACTGCTGGCAAGAGCCACATGAAGATTTTGGGAAAATGAGTTTAAAGAATCCTAGGGCTCAATTACTGATGTTTCCTTTGAAACTCTAGAAGTTCTTGGAACAAACAAACAGATCACTTTACCATGCAAGAGTTCCCAATGAAAGTAAGGTAATGGTAATGAAGATAATGTAATAGCGAGCTCCTCTTATCGGAACAGTGAAGTGTGGTTTCTGTGCTCAGCTCCCTTTCTGAGCATGAGAGCCAATAGGGTCATTCTTCCCCAGGAAACAGAGACGCCAAGTCACAGCTAGTCGGGTCGGGTCGGAAGAAGACCAGGAAGAAAATCTAAATGAATTCCTTGAGGTGTGTACCACAGACACCAAGGTACGTTTTTGTTTTTGGTTTTTAAAAAGATGCCTGTAACCTTGGCCATGGGTTACAAAGATATTGTGAGTACATATCAACTTTAGAATAGTAATAATAAATCCAAGAAGGAAGATATAGTGAAAGTAATAAATATGAGTCTTTACGAAATACTGCACTGTCATACTTAGAAGTAGACAGATTGGTTTCCATTGAGCATTATGGTAGACATCACTCAAGGGTCCTGGTAGGCAATTCCATTCTTGGTGGATCTGCAGAACACTATACTTAGCAGTGTTCTCCCGAGTACACAGGCTAGCTTTGTGGTTATGACAATAAGTTATGAGTGGAAATAATTTCTGTGTGTCACTTTGGACTGAGGCAATGAAAATCTGTTACACAATCCTCTAGTTCATTGTTTTCCAACCTCTGACGGTGGTACCTAGATATGGAGATTCTGCAGCCACAGGACAGACTCAGTCTAGATCCCTGACTTGTTTCAGGGAGCTGCCCCGAGGGCCAGTGGACTTGCTCCAACTTTCTGTAGGCAAGAACTAGACTCATTTTCTGTGAGTGTGTGTGATACAACGTAGGTTTGGGATTCATCCCTCTAGTTATCGGTTATCTTACCCTGGCTAGTCCCTGGGTAGTACCATATGACAAATTTTAAGAGTGTTGAAAATGAACAAATGAGAACAAGGTGGGTGACAAGTGTAGATAATTGTTTGAAGGGCTTGGATGATAAAGGAAAAAAGGGGAAAGGAGAAAAATGTTCAGGATCCTATAAGAAAAAGTCCATGTCTGACGTTCTAGCTCATTTAACAGATTCCTAACTAACTTTTTAGATTTTTAGATCATAAAATTAAGTGCCTTTCATCAGAGAATGCCACTCTTTACCTTTTGGTCCCCATATTGGTTGGAAACACATCAGAATTCACACATTTTGTTCGAACAATATTAGAATTTATATAATTGGTGATTTGCCAGGAATTTAAACTGATTGCCAAGAATTGAAACGAAGGGTCTACATGAAGTCCCTGAATTCTTTCCAAAAATATGCTCTCTCACTATATCCTCTAGGCAATGGTGATTTCAACCAGTGTGACATGAGAGGATCTTAGGTAGGCTGTGAAAATTTTTAGATTATTAATTAAATCATTGTTGAAGGACATTCAAAACATAGTAAGT
>NW_003852480.1:914837-915292 GCF_000181295.1 Otolemur garnettii
AAGTGCCAAAGTATACCTGCCAACAGCTGAAACCTAGGGTTGAAGTTAGGGAGATGAATAAGGAAATGTGCTGTAACTGTCTTGAAATATTGAAATATTAGACTGGGAGGGCATTGTGAGAGTACACAGTGATCCCTTGTTTTATGTGGCAAAGTGTTCCGTGGAGAAGAGAAAGTTATCTGTGATTAACCCACTTTTATGGCTAGGTCTTGGGAATGTGTTTTGTAAAAACGTGTCAGTATGAAGAAAAAAGAATTCTCTGCTATTCAAAGTCCGGGGAATGGTAGGTACTCAGTTATTTTGGGTAAAAAGAGAATGAATGAATGAAATAAGGTAGCCAGAGAACAATGAGTCTAGAAAATGAAAATCCATCTTTCAGTAAAATTTAGCAAAGGTTTTCCCCTAAAGTTTTTGTCTTTATTGTAAAAGCTTAGGCTGTTAGTGGATAATCTCTC
>NW_003852480.1:915540-916787 GCF_000181295.1 Otolemur garnettii
AAAAAAAAAAAAAGAAAGAAAGAAAACAAGAGCAAAAAGATGGAGACTAGGACCTAAATAAAGTCTTGGAAAATGAAGAGTAATAATTTCAGTAACTTCAGATGAGGTCACCGTGCTGTGGCAGGGCTGCCTAGCAGGTCCCAATGCCCATTCTCCTTTGCCATCTCGGTAATAACAACCTTCATGTTTGCTGGACAGATTGCAGTCCAGGAAAAAGTGAGGACATTCCCCATCCTCTCTTTTAGCTAGTTAAGGCCAAATCACAAAATTTTAGCCAATGAATTTTAGCAACATTGTTGTGTGCTACATCTGGGAAGTAGACCCCAAAAATACACCTTAAAGGAAATATACCTTCAAAGCATATGTGTGCGTATGTATACCTATATATGTAAATGTGTATATGCGTATGTGCGTGTGTGTGTGTGTGTGTATTCCTTCCTTTAATTCAAATTAACTTTGAGTTGCTTATCTCTGGATTTGTGTCACTTGAAAAAAAAACATTCTGTTTTATTTCAGTGACTGCTAATTGAGTTGATATTACAGCTGATGTAGAGTCCAGCTGGCCTGTGCAGTTACAACTATTCTGAAATTTCTC
The DNA here is from genome assembly GCF_000181295.1 of Otolemur garnettii. Lineage (NCBI taxonomy): Eukaryota > Metazoa > Chordata > Mammalia > Primates > Galagidae > Otolemur > Otolemur garnettii. The sequence goes on from NW_003852480.1 coordinate 916,136, forward strand.
TCTAAAAAATGAGGTGGCTTGAATATAATAGAAAAAATTTTGAGGCATCTCTAAATGGGAGCTTGACAAACATTGATACTGATAATATTAAACATTCACTAAGCTGTAACAGTATTTGAAACTTTTAAAAAATCGTTTTGTGTTACAGTGCAAAGGAGAATGTATTTTGTAATGGTATTTTTTTTTTTTAATATTCTGGGGAACTGATGATAATCATCCTATAATTTTAGAACAGCAAGAATTTTTGTCCAAACCTATAATTTTTCAGATAAGGAGACTGATTAAGGTCTTGACCAAAATAAGAAAAAAATCTAATTTATAGCAGGATTGGGACCAGCAACAAGTCACACTGATTTTGAGCCTGGTATTTTTCTCAATGCCAGTTTTTCAAAAGGGACAAAAGTGTCCCCTAGGGCATTCTCTTGAAAAGAGATCAAGCAGGGTGGTGCCTGTAGCTCAAGAGGCTAAGACGCCAGGCACATGCACCATAGCTGTTGGGTTCGAATCTGGCCTGGGCCTGCCAAACAATGACAACTACAACCAAAAAATAGCCGGACCTTGTGGTGGGTGCCTGTAGTCCCAGCTGCTCGGGAGGCTGAGGCAAGAGAATCACTTAAGCCCAGGAGTTTGAGGTTGCTGTGAGCTGTGACAA
>NW_003852480.1:917116-925325 GCF_000181295.1 Otolemur garnettii
GAAATAATTCATTTTTTTCCTATAGCCCAGTGGATCAAAATTTATTTGTTACTATTGATGGTTTAGAAATAATTGTTTCAGATTTTCAAGTTGTTATCGATAATATATTGTAGATTTTTAGGACTGTGAATATATCTAAGACAACCTCCGTCCAGTTCATTTCAAGTGTGAGCTGTGTAATTTGAAGTTTTCTTATGCCATGACTCATCTTACCCTGAATGTCCGTGTCATTCACTATAATGTCTATGCCCTCAACAGAGTTGCACACTGTGAACTGCGTATTAATTTTTATTGATATCAATGTTTCATGTTAAATCAGAATAAATTAATAAGTTCCTGAATAGTTGCAACTTGGGCAGGTCTCTTTTAGGCCAAGGAGAGAGTGTGAACAAAGGCATGGTCTGGCATCTGATAAGCCATTCAGTTAGAAGAGAATGTTACCCAGAGTAGGGCACCCCCGGGTGATGTGATCAGAAGAGTGTGTTGGAGCCAGGAAGGGAGGTAGGACAGAGTGTCAAGTGCTGGTCAGTAGTTGTGGCCAGACTGTATTGCCGGAAAGTTAAATAATTACAGGCCTGTTAGCAGGTCACACAGATGACAGAAGATAATATAATGGACTGTTACGATTATGAGAAAGTGAAAAATGGCCCTGCTGGCAGGCAGGCTGTGGCGTTCCTAACTGGTATAAACAATGCTCAGACGACAAAAGTTCACTCTGTGACCATAAAAGGGACTAAATACCTGCCTCTTCTGATTCCCATGAGAGAGTGCTGTTTTTTTACACAGGCAGTTCTAGCTCCTCTTTAATCCTTTGGCCTTCTAGATAAAAATATTAAGATCCTGGGATCTATCACAGTGTTCACACGAAGCCACATCCCTCCCTGACAATGACTGAGTGTGGTCCAGGTCCTGGAGGTAGGACGTTGCTGTCTGTTGTGTAACTCTCCTGAGAGATGATTTGCTTTCTCCACCAGCCTGCCTGGCCAGGACTTTCTCACAGCCGCCCTGCAGGCAGAGGCTCTTCCCACACTGTCCTACCAATCCCCTCTCACAAGTTTCAGCTAATAGAGCAGGCAGAGGGCTCTCCCTGCCCAGTCCTGCCTGCTCTTCCCTTCATTCTTCACGGATGTTTCTTCTAATAAGTCCCTGGCACTTCCAATTCTAACTTAGTGCCTGCCTTCTGGAGGAGCTAATCTGGCGCAGGGGGCATTCCAGGGGCTCTGAGAAAACAGGAAGAAGGGTGGGGGCTGCAGACAAGATCACTCGCATACTGCACTAGGTGGTGTAAAGCTGGGCCTCCACTTTCGTGGAAAGAGAAGTAACCCAGAGACATGAGGTACACAAACTTTTAGGCAGTAGCTAATGTCTTGGCCAGTGAGTCAGATTCCTGGAAAGAAAATTACTAAAAAATCAGACACAGAGAAATGAGAGGTAGTGGCATGTAGGTGGACACAGAGGCATGAGTGTGAAGGGTGAAGATAGTTTTTAAATCATGTGTTCATGCCTACAGAAAGCCTCCACCATGGGAAAGGCATTCAGCAATTGTGCTGGCAAGATAACGTGGCCACATTTTGTCATTAGGCATCCGAGAACTGGCACAGTGGACCTGTAGACAGGGCAATCATCACGGCAGAGATGGAGAATAAGCATGTGCCCAGCTATACAGATTCCCCTCACTGAAACTGATCCAGCTACTGCTGCTCCTAAATATCTAACTTTCCAACAATTGCAACCAAAGTTGAGTCCCCCAAATGACACTATTTCTTAAGGAGACCACTGTACACATGGTGGGAATTCCTCTACATTGGGCACCATCATCATCTCCTGAAGGGCTAGAATTCATCCTCACAGGAATAGGTACCTATTTGGGGTAAGGATTTGTCTTTCCTACCCTCAAATCCTTAACCAACATCACTCTCTGAGGGCTCAGAGAGTTGCTGATCCACACAACATACCATCTGACCAGAGAAGGGAGGTGTGGCGAGGCCCTTTGGCACAGAATCTGTGGGTGCCTCATAGAGCACGCTGTCCAGAAGCAGCTGGCCATGAAGCCAGCTGGATGGGCTTTTCAATGTGTCCCTGAGGTATCATCTTAGAGGCACTATTCTTCTAGGAAGAGGTGTCACCCTCCAGGACATGATATGGTTTAATTAGAGACTTTTTGCTATGGTTTGACTGTCTCTCTGAAGTACACGTTGGAACTTAATCCCCAATATAAGGGGTGGAGCCTTTAAGAGGTGACTGGGGACATAGCTTTGTTTTCATGAATGAATTGGTCCATTCATGGCTTAATGGATCAATCAGTTAATGGGTTATCAGGAGAGAGAGTCTATTAGGAAAGCCAGTCTGGCTCTCAGTGCCCCCCTACGTAATGACGCAGCAGAAGCCCTTGCCCAAAGCCCACCAACAGTGGCTGCCCAGTCTTGAACTTCTCTGTTAATCCTAACAAATAAAACTCTTCTCTTCATAAGTTTCTCCATCTCAATTATTCTGTTATAGCAATAGAAAATAGATGAAGACACTTCTACATATGGTTCTGAATCCTTGATAAGAATAGTACATTGGTTTGAAAACCAACTGGTGGAAGCAAATGTGGCCTGACTTACTAGCTTTAAGTAAAGCTTCCTGAGAGACTTTGTGCTTCCTGTTCCTGCAGCGATGGGCTCTGCAGGGCTAGCAATCCTTGTCACCAAAGGACATGTAGTCTCACACAGGGACATCAAAAGTGTTCCACTGAACTATAAGCTTTAGCTCCTGTATCCAGGGTTCTGCAGGCCAAACAAGAGTAGCAGCCATTGACATTGATCAGCAGGGTGATGGAGGGCTGCTTTGAGACAAATGAGGCAGTGAGGATTGGAATCAGGTGATCCACTAGGCCATGTCTTGGTGCTCCTATTTTCATGCTAATGGTGAATGGACACACATAGCAGTTCTGGCCTGAGAAGGATATGCAGGAACGAGGATCTGGATCACGTGAATGGCCAGATGGGCTACCAAGCCTTGCAGAAGTGATAGCTGAGTGTGAGGTGACTATAGAATGGAAGATGGAGGAGGGAAAGGATGAGAACCAGCTGTTGTTCTGAGACTGATTACAGTCAGTCGGGGGTCGTCAACTGCCCCTTCTAAGTTTCTTCTCAGGTACAAAGACTGATGGGAACTCTAGAGGCCCTTTTTCCTGAATATTTGTCTGTTGTGCAATGCAAGGAGAGGGTGGTGGGAGCCAGGAAAGTGCTCCACTCAGCCCCCCACCGTGAGGAGGGCAGGTGGCTGGTGGCCTCCAGCTGCATCTGCATTTCCATCCACTGCAGCATTTGCACTGAGAATGTGCTCGCCCTGCACAGTCCCAGCAAATAACTGAGCATGGTGGTGGTGCCAGAGCTGGGTCATCACCTAGTGCTGTAATCCCCACCCCCGGGGCCATGGACTAGTTTATAGCCTGTTAGGGACAAGGCCATACTGTAGGACAGGAGCAGGCAGCTGAGCGAGCAAAGCTTCATCTGTATTTACAGCCGCTCCCCATTGCCTGCATCACCGCCTGAGCGCCTTCTGTCAGATCAGCAGTGGCATCAGATTCTCATAGGCGTGTGAACCCTGCTGTAAATTGTGTCTGCAAGGGATCTAGGTTGTGTGCTCAGTATGAGAATCCAATCCCCACTGCAACACAGAAAAATTGTCTTCTGTGAAACCAGTCCCTGGTGCCAAAATGGTCAGGAGCTCTGCCCTAGTGGACAGGCTTTGCAGCTAGCTGAGTTCCACATCAGCTTAGCCAGGATTTTCTCAGAGATGTGCTGCAGCCTGAGGCTCGTCCTACCCAATTATCCTTTCTTCTCTCCTTCCTTTCACAGGTGTCAGGCCAGTGCCTAGAAATGAAGGCCCTCCTTGCCCACTCCTGCTCTCTCTTTGTTTTATCCATCCAAAGCCTTTCTCCAAATGACTCTCTTGAACTTAAAATCTGTCTTATCGGCTTCCCAGAGGACTGGGAATGGCATAATAGTCAATCAGCAATGTGTCCCCGCAGGTGACAGCATTCAGTCTAGAAGCAGCTTGTTTCTTACTCCAGCACAGGCCCAGCAACTTTGTGAAGCAGGTCTTCACTCCCCTAGGTGCTCCGTGATTCTGCTGAGTTGTATTTCCTTTCTGCAATCAGGCCAAACAAAAACAAAAATTAAAACAACAACCAAAAACCCACTACTAACTTTTTGACCACCACTGCTTCTGGTAGTCTTAAGTCAGTGAACTTAAAAAACTATCAGGATTAGACAAATTTTTATTGGATTCTCAACTTTTCCACTTACTATATAGTTTCCCTGGAATTAATTTATCTTCACATAGTGGTTATCAAGAATCTCATAATAGATTTTATTGAAACCAAACCTAAGCTAAATATCTCTATTTCATTTTAGATGGATCCCAAAAATATTTGTGGCCACTTTGGCCTTCCACCGGTCACTCCTCATAGAAGAGAATATGTGTCAGAGGATGGTTAGATGGAAGGAGAGAGTACTGTTAAATGGGTGTAATGAAAATATTCTAACGTTTAAGAATATATTATACAAAATTTATGACCACCTGAATATACTTCTTGAGCTCTTCCTAAAGGCCCCGAAGATTAAGATTTATTATCTGTTATGTTATACTACAGACAATGAATCTTATTAAAGTTTCTGTATAAAAGGATGGATTATTTTACCCACCACAATCTTTTTCAGAAACAAGAGACTCTATTTCCTAGATATTTAGACTTGGGATGATAGATGCAGAGGGCAACTTGGCTTTCAGGCTAAGGGAATTAAAAGAATGGGGGAGATTGACAGAAGGATATTAACAAATTTTGGGCCCTCAGTTTTACACAGAAACTGTCCATGTTACCAGGTAACTCAGGACCGGTGAGCAACGTGTTAACACAGAGAGACAGATATTCACAGAGACAGTTAGAAACTGACACAGCACCTGCTTGTGACCTGGGAAGAGAGACACCAGAAGAGTATTTTTAGAAAGCTTTTTTACATGATGTGTGGCCACTCCCTCAGTAAGAGCTACATAAATATTAGAACTTTTGGAATTTGATCTATTTTTATTTGTTTGTTTATTAATATCACAGAGTAGTCCGGGTTGTCCCAGTTGTATTCATGCTGGACGTGTATGCATATATGTGAGAGGATTGGAAATAATGACAAGAATATATTGCCTGCTTCTCTGCGCAGGCACCATTAAAACAGCTTCACTTATATTATCTCCCGTAATTCCTGCAACTGTTAGAATTGGCGCTCTTATCAACACCATTCTGCAAATGAGGAATTGAGATAAAGAGTTTTCCTAATGTTCCCAACGTCGTACAGTTATTAAATAGTTGTGACCAGTATTCAAATCTAGCCTGACTCTGGCATCTGTATTACCTATATCTGACTGTCAAGAGGATATATAACTCTCTCCTTCTTCAGACCACTGTGTTAAAGGCCACCCTACTAATCTACCCGAGTACAAGGACAAATATCCCAAATTTAAATGAAGCAGGGCAGATTATATTATTTCTTATACTGATTAGTTCAGGCTTACTCTTCCCTAAATATGAATCTCAGCAGTATGCGCTGAGAATTCATGAGCTTTGGAGGAAGACAAGACCCGAGTTTGAATTTTAGGGATGTCATTGTTTTCCATGCTAGGTATAACAGTACTTATTTTATAGGCTGTATCTATATTAAGATAACATATATGAAGCTTCTTAGTATTTACACACACACAGACACACACATATATACATATATATATGAAATAGACTCAGTACATTATAATTTACTTAACTTCTTTACCAGAAAAATAGCTACCATCACTTTCCTAAGATATTTTTGTATAAAGATATAGGTTTGTTTATATCAATACTTGTATGTTCTTAAGCAATCAATCTGCCTGAACTATAATACACTGGATCTTTTTGAGGAATAAATTTTCATATTGAGGTGATAAAGTATTGTGTAAGAGAAAATAATTTGTGTAATAATTGGGAGTTTATTTAATATTGAATTTTTCTCTTTGTGATTTCTGTGGATTTATGAATAGTTTATTTATCTCCTAAGAGTGAGTAATTTGATTTGTAGGGCTTTTCTAGTCCTTAATTCAAGACCTATCGCTTTTATGTACTGTTTCACAAAAATCATAAATAATCGTCTTCTCAGGGGTTATTATGTCTATAGAATAATATTATCCCTTAACTCAAAAATACTTGGCATAAAGCCTTTGTGTATTAATTTTTATTAGTTCAGTCCCTTTTATGAATGAGATTATAAAATTTTGTGTCACCATCCTAAATAGACTTTTTAATATGAAAAATATACATAATTTGAGTTAGAAGTCTAATTTTAAGACGCTCACAGCTATGAAAATGGTATAAAAAATTATGTCATTGAGAATCCCAGAAAAATAGCTTATATACAGCAAAATGTTATTATGAACCAATAAAAATAATTATTTATTGACATTTTACAAAATAAGACATCGTTGCATAAAAAAACAACAAATTTAGTTTGTATCAAATTAGGAATGCAACTATTCTTATAATATTGTTCAAATACTAAAACAGTATTAAATATTGGTCTCATTTATTTTGATAAATTGCTACAAATTCCAGAAAAATCGTGGGATAAAAACAAAATACAAAGACAAATTCATGTAACACATTACTTAACAGATATTCATTAGAAGAATATTGTAAATTGTCCAAATAAATATTTCAATGCAAGTTTGTGTTTTCTATTGATAAACAAAATAATATTTGATGTCAAGAGAGTCAGGCTATTATTGTAACTTATTACCAGTTTTAGTAGGAAAATGTGAGCAATGCCAGCTACTACCAATAAAAAAACCCAAACTTGTTTGATTACATAAATTATGAAGGTAAATGATCATTTCTCTTTGGGTACAAAGGAGTAATCTACTGATATAAAAAAATGCTTTCTTGGTCTCACATGTTTCCAAATATCTTACAAGTAGAGGCACTAATGGGTTTTCTTTTGAATCTTTTCAGAGACATTTGTCAAATAGCAAATAATCTTGGAAGATATAGTATCTTCCTCTGGGACAGATTGCAAGTTTAATTTTTGTCCACTATAATAATAAAGATAATACCTCTCTACCAAGCAAAGGTTGTGTGCAGTTTGTGAAAGATTTGAGTGTCCTAAGCCCGATAATTCTGTCTTATAATATAACCCACTCTGTGTCCTGGCCCCATTAACCTGGTAACTGAAGCCTGTAGAACTGATGTAAAGAAATGAAGATACTCAGGCTACTGCTATGGTTATGAGTAATACACTTTCCTGTTCTCCGACCAAGGAGTATTGTGCCTTCTGCACATCTGTGCACTGTGGCAGTCTGCCACACAGTAGTACAGCACTTTGATAAACCCCAAAACAACCAGGAAGAAGTAACTGTGGTAAACTGCTATATGCAAAAAGGCCTAAGTTATGAGAAATCATCTTCCCATTGGTTTGTGATAAGCCAGTAGTCCTAGAAAAAGTTTCCAGCAGGAACCAAAGAAAAGATGACTTTCAGCAGCTGAAACACAGGCTTGATGTGAAAACTTCCCTATTGTGAAAAGATAAGCAGGGCCAATCATGGACTTTCTCTTAAGATTTTGAGTGGAAACCAGAATCAGACAGCAGCAGCTTAAAAGATGAAGAGACACTCGCCATAAGCATGCAGTCCAAACCGTGATGACTCAGGCAAGTCAGACTTGTGAGGAAGAGGGATGTGAATGAATAGGAAGGAAGGAGAGCTACTCTATAAAGTGGAAAAGTTGGCCAAGGGGAAAAAGTGCACGTGGACAGAGAGCAAGGGAGATGTAGTAAAGCCAGGTGGCTTGAGAGACGGAAGATGCTTCATCCCAGGAGCCCCCTGACCTGCTGATCTCCAGCTTTAGAAGTTCCCGACTGTGGGTATTCCCACAATGGAACCCACTTCTCTTTACATAGTTTCCGTGAGTTTCAGAGCCCTGCAACAACAAACCTCTAAGGAGAATATACTGCCCTTGTTTTCAAATTAATTCTAAATCCTAAATAGGAAAAAAAGTAGCTGACTTGGTCATGAAAGAGCATACATACCTACCAAAAACCAAATACCAGGCTTACAATTGGAAACTCCCAGATATGAATCTTTACGTATTTATGCATTTCCCTGAGATCTTAAATATTTAAAATACTTTATTAAATAGATTCTC
>NW_003852480.1:925725-935127 GCF_000181295.1 Otolemur garnettii
AGGAGCTGGGACTACTGGCACCTGCCACAAAGTCCAGCAAGCTTTTCTATTTTTAGCAGAAATGAGGTATCGCTCTTGCTCAGGCTGGTCTCCAATTCCTAAGCTCAGGCAATCCACTTGCCTCAGCCTTCCACATTGCTAGGATTACAGGTGTGAGCCACCACGTGTGGCCAACAAACATTTCTTATACAAACATGCCTTTTATACACCAGGGTATGAGAAAGAGAAAAGAAGAATATACAATAAGAATAAGATAGAGGCCTTGCTTTCTGAAAGTACTCAGTCTAGTACAATCTACAGGGAGCAAATTATCACAGGACAATTATGCTTGTGGAAGCAGAGATCAGACTTAGAATTGGGCTAGAACCTTAAACAATTTCCAGGAGCACCATTCACTCATTCTTTCATGCAGTACCTTCTATGTGAAAGGTATTACCAGGAATTGACCGACGTTGTCATCCTGCCTTACAGCCGTGGAAAGCATCACATGCAAGTAACTAGTAGAGCTATACATGAAATTGGGTATCACATGCAGTAGGCAAAGAACAGGGAGCAAAGCAATCCAGGGATCAAGAGTGGACTGTGTCCTGGGTGGGACTCAGCATTCATGCTCACTTTCCTCTCTGTGCATTCTAGAACTATGGGGAACAGAAAGCTCAAACTTATGTTTCCTAGACTTTCTGCCAGTCAAAGTCTAGATCCAAATTAGGTTATGCTAATTAGATACATAGGTGTGAAATTTGGAATGTGGCTTTGTGGTGGGAGTCTTTTTCTTTATATTATTTTAACTGACATATAATGCCAGAAATGCTGGAGTTTAAACGTAGTTATAGCAGCCAGGCTTAATATTCCAATGTCTAGAGCAGTGGTTCTCAATCTTCCTAATGCTGCAAGCCTTGAATACAGTTCCTGAGGGTTGCGACCCACAGGTTGAGAACTACTGGTCTAGAGTATCTAAGGGCAGTCACAGTCATTGCAGGAGTGAGAGTCAGCATCCCTGGGTCTAGTTTCAGCTTCAAGTGCATCCTTGAGCTCCTTGGTCCAGCAGCAGGCCCATGACCCGCTCTGCTCCAGCCCTTCCAATCCTTTAGTAAGCGTGTCATTTCCTGTGATAGGTTCCCTTTCTGCTTGCAGTGCCTCTTTGCTATACTCAAGTCTGGCTGATACAGCATGCTCAAAGGCAAGGAAATAAAACAAAAAATCTCGTGGTCAGAGAATGGCTAGTTGCTAATTAAGTTAGAGCCACAGATGGATAGTGGTAGCACATAGGGATGGCAGAGTAAGGCTTGCAGAGGTTTACACAGATTGTGGACTTTGTCAGTTATGCTCCTTCCAAACACTTGGCATCAAGTCGAGTTTCCTTAAATGTTTGTAGTATGGAACTGTATTTAAGATCTTCAGCGTCTGGGCCTCTTTCCTATTGGTAGTGGAGCTAGTCGGGTAAAGAAGTAGTAAAGGTTTTGATTGAAAGGCGTAACAGGATGAAATTTGTTCTTCTCCTTATAATTCTCTTTGGATCACATGGGGATGGAGGTGGAAGTGACTGAGAATTGAGAAGCTATCAAAGATTCATCTGTGCTTATCAGGCTACTGAAAAAGCAGTTTATAAATCTGGTAACATTCTATGCAGTTTATTTTGTGATTTTAAATAGTATAAATTATAACATTTTAGTGTCATACTTTATGATATTGACAATCTGACAAAATTTAAGAACATTCATCAAAATTACATACATTTTGGAGACAGAATCTTACTCTGTCATCTAGGGGTAGAGTTTGTGGTGTCATAGCTCACAGCAATTTCAAACTCTTGAGCTCAACTGAGCCTCCTGCCTTAACCTCCTATAGGTGGTTAAGTATAGGACTATAGGTGTCCGCCATAACACATGGCTAGTTTTTTTCTATTTTTTTAAAGTAGAGATGTGATCTCAGGCTGATCTTGAACTCCCGAGTTCAAGCAATCTACTGGCCTTGGCCTCCCAGAGTGCTAGGATTACAAGTGTGAGCCACCGTGCCTGGCCTAACATTATATACCTTTAAAACTATGAAGGAGCAGAAATTGTAAACTGTGTTGGCTTTATTGCCACACAGGGCTCCAATTTGGCTAGTAAACAGACATGGCTTCCACTCATGTTTGCTCAGTATTTTGTGAATTTGTTTATGAGTCTCAGCTTGTCTGTGGGTGATTTGGGGATGTCAGGCTACTTAGCATATTTTTGTGATCCTTTAGCAGAATACTGGTGGTCTTTTATAGTGTTCACACTACTGCAGTTACTGCTAAATGCACCTTAAGCTTTGAAATTGAAGTTAGAGATAAGGGAATGGCAAGAAGAAGGTCAAATGCTGCATAACCTACTGAGCTAATTCATTCGGAAGAGCCAACTTTAAAACACATCGGTTGAGAAAAGGAAAAAGAAAGCAAAAAACGTGCTAATATAGGTGGTGAGCTGTGACACACCTCCTCTGGCCTACATTTGTCTTTAGGGGAAAATTAGTTGAATCAGTTGAGCTTTAACAAAAAGTCTTTGGAGCCTCCCTCCTTGAATAAATCTGCTCTGTCACTTGCTACAATGTATTGGAAATATTTCCTCCTATGCCTGTGTGAAAACACTGTGTTCTTGAGTCACCCATTTCATTTCCTCCTGGAGGCATAGAAAGATTCTATCTCCCACCTTTCTTTAGAGATAGGACAGGGTCATGTGCTATCCACAGTTACCAGGCCTGTATCTACAGGTAAAATCCTCTATACAGTGTTCCGCATTTTATCTCCTTTTTATCTTTTTATTTTTAAAGACCACATGTTGAAGTTGGAGCCCCTACGTAGAGAGGGGCTGAGTCCCTGCAGGGAGCATTCCTACCCTCAACAACTGCCACCCTAACCACATTTACATCGGACTGTGATATGAACTGGAAATTGGCCTTTATTTTGTTAGGCTGCTGAGATCTTGACATTGTTACAGAATTAAACTCACTTGGATTTAAACAATGTATGACTCTGTTTCACTGGATTCGTGTAACCTTGAGGTTGGACCTATTGTTTATTTATCTCTATCTCTTTTTCTACGGTATTATCTGGAACAATGCATAGCATGCAATAAGTACTCAATGTATGTTAAGAAAATGAATAATCAAGTACTTTAGCCAAGAGAAAATAGGCACTCTTAACTAAGGCCATGGCAGAGGGAGGCAGAAATGTAACTATTCAATGATATTTTTCAATTTAAAAATTATTTTAGGAGAGTTTTTACTTTTTACCATATCTAAAATTAGAAACACTTTAAAAATATTTACTTAAAATATGATGTTTAACATAATATTCCTTCAAGAAGAAATTATATTTTCCAAATAAAAAGCTTTTGAATATGTACTAAATATTGTGTCTTTATTCATATATTTTTTAATAAACATATCTTCATTTTTTATGAAATGAAAAGTAATATGTGATGAAGTTTATTTTCTTTTTCTTTTTCTTTGTCTCACATTATTGCCCTTGGTAGAGTGCTATGGCATCATAGTTCATAGCAACCTCCAACTCTTGGACTTAGGCAATTCTCTTGCCTCAGATTCTCAAGTAGCTGGGATTATAGATACCCACTACAAGGCCTGGCCAATTTGTTGTTGCAGTTTGGCTGGGGCTGGGTTTGAACCCACCCCCCTCAGTATGTGGGGCCGGTGCCCTACCTACTGAGCCATAGGTGCTGCCCAGATGAAGTTTATTTTCATGCATGACTAGAATCAATTTAATTAATTTTAACTCACAGCTGAGTGCAGGGCTCAGGCCTATAATCCTAGCACTTTGGACAGAGGATTGCTTGAGGTCAGGAGTTTAAGACCACCCTGAGCAAGAAAAGGAGCCCGTCACTCCAAAAAATGGAAAAATTAGCTAGGCACAGTGGCATGCACACTTGTACTTCCAGCCACTCAGGTGGCTGAGGTGTGTGGATCACTTAAGCACAGGAGTGTGAGGTTGCTGTGAGCCATGATCACCACTGCACTTTAGCCTAGGCAACAGAGCAAGACCCTGTCTCCAAAAGTAAAACAAACGAACAAGAATTATCTCATGATGCCATACATTCTAACTTAATCACTTACCTTCACAGCTTTCTATTATTAAAAATTCTTTCTCTTACATTAACATGCTTTATTTTTTGATAAAATTTAAATGTACAGAATATAAACTTAGTTTACTTTTAGGTTGAAAGCCAGAAAATCCATGTTTACCTCCCATTCCCCAGTTCCCTCTCTTGTTAATGCTTTCCAATGGTGTGGTACATTTGTTATAACTGATGACCCATTATTGATACATTATTACTCAAGTCAATAGTTTACACTGAGGTTTTCTCTTTGTGCTGCACACTGTATTGTGTTATGAATGTATCAGGACATGGTTCCACCATTACAGTATTACACAGAATAGTTTCATTGCCCTAAAAATCCCCACTCTACTTACTCCTCCTTCCCTGTTCCTGGCGACCACTGTCTCCACGGTTTTGCCTTTTCCATCATGCTAGAATTACACAGTAGGTAGCCTTTCAGATTGGTTTCTTCCACTTAGTGATGTGTAGATAAAATTCTTCCAGGTCCTTTCTTGGCTTCGTATCCCATTTCTTTTTATTTTTGAGCAATATTCCATTGGATGGATGGATCACTGTTTATCCGTTCACCTACGTGTGGGATGTTTTGGTTACTTCCATGTGGTATCAGTTATGAAGAAAGCATCTGCAAATATTTCTGTGCAGAATTTCACATAGACATTGATTCATTAGGTAAGCCCCAGGAAGTGCAATGGTGGGGTCATATAATAAGAGCATGTTTAGTTTTGTAAGAAACGGCTAAGCTATTTCAGAGTAGCTGTACCATTTTGCATTCGCACTCGCCATGAATGAGCGTTCCTGACGCTGCACGGCTCCCCCCCACCCCCAGCTCCGGCATTGTCATTGCTTTGGATTTCAGCGATTCCAAAATTAAGGTGTGTAGTGATTCTTCTTAAACTATTATGTCACCGCTCTTTATTTTGTCATTTGTTTTTAAAGAAAAGTCTTCCATGTTACACATGGAAAATGGGAGAAAATCGTTGCGAATTGGGGTTCACATCTGAGCACCCAGGATTAATGTGTTTGAGTCTTAGATCACCTTTGGGTCTTAGACTCGATTTTGATTTATGCACCAAGAAGAGAGCCCAGGAGAAGAACATGCCTCCAAGAATCAGAATTTTACATAATTTCTTTCATCCTTCACGGACTTCAGCATTTTCTGGCTGCCATCCCAGGACAGCTCAAATTGCTGTGATGAACTAATAAAGTGACACGTGTCCCTGAAGCAATGAGAGACAGTCCTGGTCCAGGAAGGAAGGGCCTCAGTCTTGTCTTGAAAGTAGTTATACCCCTTCCTATGAATCTAAGCTTGTTATAGAATGAACAGGTGGAAAACTGACAAGAGCGGCTGGTGTGGTGTAAAAGTCCTGTGGAAGCATTGGGGGTTTTACCCTGGTGTGAACAGTTATGAACTCTGGCAGACAGATAACTAACAGTCACAGAATGGGTGAATAACGGTACACATGGAGAAAGCTAATGGCACTGACATGGTTGCTCATTGCAGAGTGCCAGAGACCTGTTAACATTCTCAAATGACTATCAGGTGCTGAGTGAAATTTTTAAAGGTGCTGAGAGGGGATAAGCTAAATTCCTCCTCAGAGGAAGCACATTCTGCCTTTGTTCACATTTCCCTTTCAGCAGTCGGCTTCAGGATCACTGCTTCCGCTTGGACTGTTGTATGTAAATATTATCTAAAGGATAGAAGCCAAAAAATGTATGTAATTTAAAAGAATTCCAAACTCCCCATCAAGGATGCTGGGAGGCAGGTAGGGAGGGTTGGTAGCAGAAGAAGTTTTACACTATACGTGGTTCATGCTGTAGTAAAGCTCACTTTTCAGATGTAAAGCCGAGGAAATCCTGGCTGACAGTCAGACTGACAATATTATGGTCACACTAAAAGGCAATTTAAATATACGACGGCATATATGACATATATGCTAAATATACGACGGCATAGCATAATGGCGATTGAATAAGTTTGAAATTTATCTACAGGGATGATAAATTTGCTTTACTATGTTTTGATATTACAGGTAAAGAAATTATTGTCTTTTCTCACTGCTATTCTAATCATAAGTTACACATCACTTGTGTCGTTCCAACCTAGAGTCATTACTGCATGCTTATTTTACTTCATGTGCTAACAGCAGGAAAGTCAGCATGGTATTTTAATAAATGCATTTATAATGCATTTATTGCATCCTTACCGAGCAAGGAGTAGGTAGGTTTCCTCTTTTATATCAAACTAATAAAACCATTTTATTATTAAAACTATTTTTATTAAATATTAGTTAATAAAACTATTATTTAAACTATTTTGTAGACACCAGAAACTTAGATTTATTAGCATCTAATCATTACTGACATAGTGTGGATATGTCACAAGTCATCATTTCCCGTCATTGATTCCCATCATAGTAAGATCAATAAAGACTGAGCAACTGTGGTGAATTGTATGATCCTTTCTTTAACAAAAATTCAATCTTCTCTTGCTACTGAGATAAAGGTACATTCCTATCCCACTAATATTGGGCTTCTCCATATGACTTGTTTTAGACAGTGGAATGTAAGTAGAAGTGGCACTTTGACAATTCTGGACACTAAAAGTCAAAAAACCTAACCAGTTCCCAGCGACTTGTGGAGCACACTTGAATCCAGGTCCCATCCTGAGCATACAACTATGGCCAGTAACCATCAGTGGGAAGAAGAAGATGTAAGTATTTGTAATATAAGCCACTGAGATTTTGAGGGGGTTGTGTGTTTGTTTATGTGAATAATTTTCCTAAAGCTGCCAAATTGAGATATTGATACCTAGAAGTAAAGTGTTTTTCATAATAACAACAACAAAGAAATGGGATGTTCTAATACTAGCTTGGGACTGGTTAATCTAAGGTAAGAAAATGTATAAGACCCCAGAAAGATGACAACCTAGGTTATTAAAAGGAAAATATTTGGCTAAAAATAAATTTATTTATTTAGACAGTTTCACTCTGTTGCCCTGCATAGAGTGCTGTGGCACCCTAGCTCACAGCCACCTCAAACTCGAGCTTGAGCAATTCTCTTGCCTTAGCCTCCCCAGTAGCTAGGACTACAGGTGCCCACCACGATCTAGCTACTTTTTCTATTTTTAGTAGAGACAGGGCCCAGCTCTTGTTCAGGTTGATCTCGAACTCTTGAGTTCAAGCAAGACTACAATTTTAAATGCCTTTAAATACTTTTCAATACTCTAGAGCCTAAGGATGTATGTAATGTATTTGGTCTTTAACATTTATTGTCATTTGCTATTTTAGAAGCTAACTTACAAAAGAACAAGCTCAGATATGAGCTATCCTCTTGGTAAGGGGAATAGGAAGAACTATCAAGAACATGAAGAAGCTTGGAGGACTGGAAAATGAAGCAGACTCATTTCTACTTAGTCAGAGATAAACAGAAACATCTCCTGGGTGATAGATAGTGATTAATAGTTAAGACAAAACTTCTGAGCATAAACAAATCAAGGCATGACAATCCTACATTTTTTTAAGGCTTCCGATTGTGACCTCCAGTAATTTCTCTTAGTTGGATAAATTGGCTGAGGAAAGGTGGCTTGGTCCCTAAGAGGGCTGATGAGCACAGGGCACATGTGATTAAGTCTAGTGAAAGAGACAGGGCTCAAAAAGTGTTCTAGTACGAGTATAGCCTTAGAACAAAAAGCCTAAGGCAGCAAAATTTCTGAAAGCGTTGTATTACTTATGCTATTGTCAGTCTGGATTAAGAAAAAAATATGAGAACACAAAACATAAATCTATGTTGCCAATTCCAAGGGCAGGAAGCAGGCTGAGAAAGCAGCTTGGTCACTCCAAAGGTCATAAACACCAACGGCCTCTTAAGATATGACCAAATAATTAAAGAGAATAAAAGGTTTCTAGAGGTGGTTCCAAGATCCATGGAGAAAATAGACTGGGAAGCTATTCCTTGGGAGCCAAAGTGGAGCCTGATTAAAAGAAAACAAAGTTCTTTTACCCCCAAGACAGAGGATCTTTGCAACATTTGTCCAGAAGGGCTTCAGAATTGCTATGGACCAGTGACTACTTTGGGTTTCTCCAATGGGAATGGCTATTGTGCCTAACCCATAATTGTATTTTAGGGGTATAAGGAGGGTAGATAACTTGTCTTTATGCTTCATGGGTCAAAATATCAAATAGAGCCACATTTAATCACATATAGAGACTTTCACGAGATCTTGTACCTACATTGTGGTGCCATGATTAGATGAGACTTTCCAGTGATGTCCTTTCTTACAGAAGGGGTAAATAAATTATGTATGTGAGAGAAACAGGAGGAATGGCCAAGAGGGTAGGTGGAGTGATTGCATTATTGTTCATTCTCCTCCTCCTTCTCTCCTGCTTGAGAAAACTGTTTCCCCATCTCACTGATGTTGGGCACGATTTCCTCTTGCCGGTAGAGTGGGAAAAGAAGTGAAATTTAAACAGGTCTGAGGGGAGGCTCTACAGAGACTGAATTCCTTTCAGCTCTCTGGTACTCTTGCCCCCCATGATACAAACACAACATTCTAGATAGGGATACCCCACACTTGGTCTCCGGGAGGTAAGACGTGCAAAGAGCATGCCTGAACATGACCCGCAGTCTAGGAGCCCATCCACCAGCACACAATGTGAGACAAAATAAATACATGCTGTTAAAAGCTCCTGGGATATTGAGGATGGTTATTACTCAGGTAACCCTAGTGAAATCTGACTAATACAGTAATTTTCAAGATCATAGTTTTCTTAAGACAGAAACACAATAGAACCTGATTGTCTAATGTGCTGGTGAGTACTTAAGGCAAATATCATGTTTAATAGTCTTAAAGAATAAATAAGATATATTTTATACATTTTTAAAATGAAGTATTAGAACCTATCAGTTAAAGGTGAGAATATATTAATAAATAATGGAGAAAAATTATTTTTTTACTTTTTTAAATTAAATCATCACTGTGTACATTAATGCAGTCATGGGGTGCAATGTGCTGGTTTTATATACAATTTGAAATAGTTTCATCAATCGGGTTAACATAGCCTTCATGGCATTTTCTTAGTTATTGTGTTAAGACATCTATATTCTACATTAAGTTTCACATGTACCCTTGTAAGATTCACTGTAGGTGTGGTCCCACCAATTACCCTCCCTCCACCCATCCTCCCCCCTCCCCTCCCTGTCTTTTGCCTTGCCCCCATATTCTTGGGTATAATTGGGTTATAGGTTTCATATGAAAGCTATAAATTAGTTTCATGGTAGGACTGAGTACATTGGATACTTTTTCTTC
>NW_003852480.1:936180-938122 GCF_000181295.1 Otolemur garnettii
TCTGAGTCATTTCTGTTATCGTCCTCAGGAACAATATCAAAGTTCTCCCTAGCAATTTGGAAATGAGATAAATGAAGTTGTCCTCTGAGAGTTAAAAAGTAAAGAAAATCTCAGAAGATGTGCAGTTAACAGTAGAGACTAAAAGACTTTAAGTACTCTATACAATATATTAACATAACTAAAGAAAGGATAGGCCATGTTAATGTAAGATGGGCCATTAATGTTGACTGTGGCCTTTCCACACATTGTCTAGCTCCCTCTCACAATAAATCCTTATTATAAATTAATACAGTAGCCTCTGTAGTATACATGTGTACATCAATCTCAGGTCACTCCTGAGAGTCCATGGCTGGTGGGATGATAGATATTTCTGAGCTTAGAAGGCTTAGAATCATAGCCTCATCCATAACATTTTAATATGATAATGAGGCTATTCTGTGAGGCTTTTTGGAAAACAAGCCGACCTGCTGTAGGTGCTATCCTCCGCCCCCTGCAACCCGCATCCTTTTAGTAAAATCTGGAGCAGAGTGAGAGTGGTTAGGTTCAAATCCCAGTTCCCCCATCATGTACCAGCATGACCTTGAGCCAATTGCTCAACCTCTCTGTACTCAAGTTTTCTTATCTATAAAGTGGTGATAATAAAAATAATTGCTTTAGTCGTGAAGAGTAAATGAAATAATATGTTTTATGTTCTTAAAACATGTCTAACACATCCTTAATCCTAAATAAATGTTCTTCTTTTCATTTTTCTCCTTCTCAATTTCCTTGGTTATATTTGCCTTATTTCTTTTACTTTTTAAGCTACTATATTTTCATTAAATGCATAGATGTTCACATTTAACATGAAAGTATAAGTTGGATGTTTCACAGATTCCTGATGGCAGTCCAAGTCTGAGTGTGGAATTGTCAGTCATATCAGAGACTCCACTGGCTCGTGTATATTTACCTGGTCCTCTGCACTGGGGAGAGACATAGGACTAGTCTGGCCAATTTAAATGTGAACATGAAAGTGTGAAGCTATGAAAAGCTTATATGTGGTTTTCCTGTCTTCTCATCCTCCCTGCCTCAGCAAACAAAGAGAACTTGTGTTCCAAAAAGTGTAGCTTTGAGGGAACAGTGCATGTGTTAACCTGAATCCCTTTGTAACTTGATGTAGCAGAGCTACCTGCCTGCCGACTTAAGTTGGATATCAAGAAATAAACTCAGGCTGTGTTAGGCCATGGAGATTTCCTGGATTATTGGGTACCACACCATGTACTAATAGTGAGTATAAGTGACCTCCTGATGGTTAATGTTAATGGTTAATGTTTAAGGGAATAAAATTATATTTATAAATACTTGCTTAAAAAACTTAAAGTATACCACCTTCAAGTTCTACTGAACTGGATATCCAAGAGGGCCGGAGGGTGATGCCGGCTTTTACCTGGGATCTCGTGTGAGGGTTTTGACCCAGGAACAAACGCATGGCCACTCCATTTGACTTCAGACTCGCTTTGCATGTCAGGTAGGGGCTTAGAGAAAAAGCTCCCAAGAATGAGCATTTCAAGAGAGTCAAGTGTAAAGCTGGAAGTTATTTCATAGCCCAGACTTAGATGTCTCGTACTATTGCTTATAAAGTCTTCTGCTATTCCAATAAATCCCTGCAAACAGTCCAGATTCACTTCTCAAAGGAAAGAGTGAAAAAGAATTTGCATTTGCTGCTATCTTTACCATACTTTCCCTCCATAGCCCACATTTTCACTCACACACACTCTCACGTTAAACTTCTTATAAGCCACGGTTAGCTAAGCCTTAGTATAACTGGCCATCTGTACTAATTCCTATTTCTAAGATTTAGCCCATTGTATACACTAGTGCTAGATAAATTCATGAATGACACATAAATATATTTGAATTTTTCCTAGTGTCTTTTTCAATGCCTAGTGTTTAAATAAATCTCTCT
>NW_003852480.1:938387-941338 GCF_000181295.1 Otolemur garnettii
TTACTAAATTAACATGTGAAATATAAATACATAATTTTTTAAAGTGGGTGAAAGATTTTCAGTTGTGATGGAGCAATGGAGAAAACAGAAGTTTCAAGGGTTATTTTCCTTTGTATTTATTCATATAAATATAAAATATAAAATTTATTATATATGTATATATATAAAATATAAAAATAACAAATATACTTCCCCCCAAAATATATATATCAACAGGAGCCAATAGTCTTACTAGCAAAGCATAGAAGTACCAAATGTCTTAATGCTGAGGAAAAACACCCTGCAGCAAAGATGGGCTACTAATAATTTTTTTTTCTAGTATAAAGAACTGTAAAGATGACAAAAAGAAAGTCTCAATAATTTTTTTAAAAAATGTTACAATTAATGTTATTGAGAATTTGGACTTTTTTCCCCAAATTTTACTTGAGTTGTAAGTATAGCACCTTATTATTTCAAGTTTGAATCAGCTAAAGGCTCAGTAGATGGGAAACAGAATTGCCAATGTTATGTTTACGTATTTCTGCAAATCAAATGAAGTGTATGTGGTGCAATTTGTTCCAGGACTAAAGGAGAATTGAACCTGCTTCTCCCCCACTCATTCATGCCACCGTGACAAGGGCATGTATAGAATGAGCAGAGAGAACTTTAATTGGCCTTTTAAACTAAAATCTTAAAGCATTTTAGAAATTCCTTGCCTCTGTTTTAATTACATATTTAATTTGATGCTATGTTCTGAATTTGGTCTCATCCAACATCTCCAAAAATTAATCTTCAAAGTAATATACAGAGTTCAGTCAAGAAAGGAAACGTCTATTAAAAATGAGCATAAATAACAAAGCATAGAAAAAAATATGTTAAATTTAAAACGATGAAAACAAATTAAAATGCAGTTTATAAGACTAGATGTTTAATATGTGTCTTTTCAAAACATATTTCAATGCTTTCCCAAAGCTAATCATGAGTTTTATTAAAAATTCCTTGACTCCACTTTCATTAGTTTTAAAAGTTTCTTCCCTGGACCTGTGTGAAGAATCACATACCTTTCTCTAGTGTTTTCCTGATTGTCATTCATTTTTATAGGAATTCCCCCCATCTTGGGTATTTACTTGTACAATTCTATTTGAATTTAAATTAAAGATCAAAATGTTCCACTATAGGGAAAAATTAACTGCTGATTATGAAATACGTAAAATATATAAGCTTATCAGACTTAAGGGGAGCTCAACATTTCCTTTTAGACAACTCAGTGGAAATACTTCCAAAGATTAAATAGAACCTTAATTTCAAGTCCCCACCTTGAAACAAGAAGAGAGAGATATTTGTAGCATGAAGAGTTTTCTGACAGTAGTTCAAACACAATTACTTGAAATAACTTTCTCTGCAAGCTATCAAATTCTGAAGTCAGATCTAACTATAACATACTAATCTACTTCCAAAACTATTAATCATAAGTCATATTTACATGTGTCTGAAAAGATCTGATTATGAAGCTGTTACACGTTTCCAAGTGCTTTTGTTTTGAAAAAGAGTAAATCCCATTTGCCAACTCATGAATATAGTGAAAATAATAATACTAATTTTTATCTCCATAAGTAGAAGGACAAGGAAAAGGAGACACAGTGAGTGGGAGATACGTAAGGTTGCAGAAGGCATTTTGCTGTTCTGTGGTGTGTGGGTGTATGCAAGTGAGAGGGCAATATACAAGAATAATTGTCTAGAATATTCAGGAAGGTCTGCAGGCAAGATTTTCTGTTGTGTAACTCATCCACAGTTTTTACTTGCTCATTGCAGTTGACATTCTTCTATATGTCTGATTCAAACTTTGTAAAATGGTAAATGCCGTGATTTAGAGAAGAGTGCATTTAGATTTTAAAAGTTTAGAGGAAAGTGTCATAAATTTCACACCAACTCTTCCATCAAAGTACATAATATGTAAAACATTAACTAGATAAAATGTACATTTTAACTCAGATCATCTTCGAAGTTTTATTAATATTGTATAATTAGCTTTTTAAAGCAGCATCTAGGAAATGGCCCCTGATGGGGATATCATCTAGTTATCAGTTTCTGTCTTTTTTATTGCTAGAAAAATATCTAGATAATCAATACTGTTTAAAGTTGAATAGTAAATAGAGTGGAACAATTCCACCTAGTCAAAGGCTGACCACGTACAAAGGCTAGACATTTTTAATCATGACAGGGTTCTTCTCCCTCTAAATTACCTTGCTAACACCTGTTCTTCCATATCCATGCACCATCTTCAGGCAGCAAATCTCATTACATTGTGTTATGATACCGGTGTTCTTTCTGAAGAGCAACTTGACCATCTCCTGACAACATATTAAGGGATGGACTGCCATTACTGATCTGTAAAGCTTGTTGTATAATAGACATTAGTCACACTGAGACACCCAGCATTTGCTGGTGATCTGTCTTTATTTTGGGACATGGTCCCACGCTACAATTGCAGTGCTTCACATGTGATTCCCTGTGTATTTAGAAGTTACCATCAAGAATACTCTGTTCCCCCAAGCCACTCTCTGCTTCTCTAGAGAAGCAATGTTCTTTCCAATGCTACTTATTCATATAAATACAAAAATAAAGAATATACTTTTCCATCCAACATAGGACACAGGACTCAATAGTGTTTTCCCCCCTCTCTCTCACACACACACACCTGGTCATGTCAGGAAAACATCAGATATGAATACTAAAATATACAATTTTAAATCTATTTTTTCTAGCATTATCCAGAAGATATAAAAGAAAATCTTTTGAGCAGAACAGCATTATCAATGAAAAATATTTCCCCACTTATAGATTTATTTTTTCCTTTATGCAGTAGCATGGTGCTTGATAGTGGGGGCAAAAGCAATTATCTAACTAAGGCCAATATAACACAGTTTTTCTTTTTTTTTTTTTTTTTTTTTTTTGAGACAGAGCCTCAAGCT
>NW_003852480.1:942498-960179 GCF_000181295.1 Otolemur garnettii
TATACAATTTGAAATATAATGTGTAGTTTCATATACTAACTTAGGGTACCAACATTCTCCTCAGGCCACCATGAAGAAAACTGCCACAAACGTCAATCATTTCATAAACTTCTAAAATAAGAGGAGTCCTTGGATTAGGATTAGAAGCCAATGCTCCTAAAATTCTGGTTGTGTACACAATTTAATCAAGAACATTTAGATTTATGAAGCATCCTTTCTCATCAAGCTTCCACAGTGAGGTAGAGAAATTGGGCCGAGTAGATTTATCAGAGCAATTTAGGCTGTAACCACAAAGTGTCTGAATGCTATATTTAATTTGACTATGACAACTAACCCAGTTATAAAATTTCAGGATATGAGGAGCTACCCAGAAGCACATTTGGGTGTCTCAACTCAACCACAGGGTGGACTAAAGATTAAGGAGTGTGGTTTTTGCTTGTCAGTTAGTGAGCGCTCCCTGACACGTCCCTCTTCTGCTTCACTGTTTACCCCAGCTGGCAATCCTAGTTCCTGGTATTGAGTCCTAATTATCTTATTGCTAGAAGCCTAGGAAATAGCCACGATCCTAGTTGGCTGCACCAACTAGGCTACACCAGGGAGTATGTAGACTAACTTAAATTTATAAATATATGTTTTACATTTTCCTTTTGGCTGATGCTTGTTAGAATAATTGTGTACGTTGTATGCATAGTCATAACAACTGGATTAAATAGGCATTAGAAGGCTCTGAAAATTCGAATTGAATGGCTTTGGGTGTAAAGTGCTACAGATTAGGGAGAATCCTCCATTATACTCTGGTGATATGCTCACTGGGATTGTGTCCAAATCTATACTCAGAAGAGGGAATTGCAGGACCAACTCTTAACTTATGTTTTGTTTATTTAAGAGGTTGACAGTTGACATCCTTTAGACTAGCCATGCGATGCACTAACATCATTGAACACACTCATTCCTTTGCTTATGTTTTTCAACTATATCTAGTCTTTGATGTTGATCATTTTTGTTGGCTCATTAATTCTATTTTCCTTTGTTCAATAAAATCCCCAAATGCTGATGTCAAATTGCCAGGAATAAGAACGCTGATGATAGAAATGGCACCAGAGAAATCATTGCTATTCTTGGCCACAGACGTTTCCAGCCTGAACAATAGCTGTTTTCTTCATAGCTTTCACCAATGTCATCTTTTAAGCAGGGATTTTCGTGAGCTCAACAAATGAATGGAAAGGGGCAGCAAAATACGTTGCAGGAATCTCTTGCAGGTAGGCAGGAAATTTGGAATAGATTATCAAGACAGAAGGCTATAAAGAGATGTCTAGGTCAAAAAACGAAACTGCTGAAGTATGCTTTAAAATGCAATGTGATTCAGTCAGCAGCTTAGCCATTATTTTCCCAGCTGACTTTGAATCCTTTTTTATATACAGGGAATAAAAGAGGAGAGGTCAAAGGATTGGGCTATTTGAAGGTTAAAAAAATGTTAAGAATGCAAGTTTCATAAGAAAAGAAATAGTTAAAAGTACTTTATAACTCAAAGTAAAAAAGTTCTTACCCTTTTTAATGATAATTATTTAAACCCAAATTTTCACGGATTTCAATGTCTACGGGGAGAACCAATTCTAGAGTGTGATGAATGTGAATGACAGAATTAGGGAGGGGACAGGTAATGTGTTTGTGCTGCAGCTGGCTGCCTCTCCTGGCTTTTCCATCAAAGTTGAGCAAGAGGTGTCACATCCAAAAGGAAACCAAATCCAGTTTCCCACCTGCTAGCCTCCCCAAAATTAGAGTAATGATGAGTTTTACTGAAAAATATCTGCGATCTGGGTAAACTTCCCAAACTTATTCTCCTTTTCTTTCTACCTATGCCATGTTCTTAAAGTGATGGCTGCCCCTCTAATACTTCCTTCCATCATTCAAAATTCTAAACTTATCTCTGACCATTCTATGCTGTTTTATTCTTTCTTACTCTTTAGTAGTCTCTTTCTTCAGTGAATCAAAATATTTCTTTGTAGACATTTTTTTTTTTATTCTCCATCATTGCTTCTAGTGACCAAAGGTAAAAAAAAAAATCTTCGTTATTGGATAACAATAATAGTAGTGGTTGGTGCTGGGGAAACAGGCAACTATATACTTATTGTTTACTTTTTTTTTTTTTGCCTCACTATGTAAGTAAGAACTTCCCAGCCTAGAATTTCTAACACTTAAGGCTTTTAAAAAGTAGATGAAATAATCATAATATACTATATGATTCAGATGACAAAACAGTTTGTGTTCCTCATTTTTAATTTAACACGACATATTTTCTTATATATGGTAAATGTTGAATAAGCAGGTACTGATATGAATTTCACACTGTGAGACAAAAACAAAAAATGGACAAAAAATGTGTTTAAATTACAATTTATCTGAATGAAATATCTAGCATATACTAGTAAGCTACGGACATTATAAATTGTAAAATGTCACATAAAGCTCATGTATTATTATGATGCTGTGAATGCATACCAAATCTTCTACTCTGGATATAATTATCATTAATAATAGATTTGATTATACAAAGAAGAGTTAGAGCCACTTTTCTATAAAATAATTTTGTGGCCTAGAGAAACATACATAGAATATAAATAAGCTAAAATACACAATAAATAAAATATAATAGCACATTTCTCTGTTCTAATACATAAAATAGTAAGGGAACTGGGTCATATTTGTAAAATCAACCTAATGGGTTTATTGGTCAACAAGGCTACTAAACTATGAGACTTGTAAGTGGTCCTTTCCATCAAAAAACAAAGTGCAAGAGGCACGTAGGTCTTACAGACATCATTGAGTGACTATTTCAACACTCTGCCTCTTGTCACTGTTGTAGGCAGTGCTGTGCTGGAGCCCACTACTACCTGCTCTTGAGAGCTGATTGCCAAATCCTGTTAGCTATTCTAGACAGGTGTAGTGGCATGTCCCAGCTACTTGGGAGGCTGAGGAAGGAGGATTGCTTGAGCCCAGGAATTTAAGGATGTAGTCTTCAGTGATTAAACCTGTGAATAGTCACTGCATTCCAGCCTGGGCCACATAGTGGGACTCTGTCTTTAAATCACTTGGTCAGTCAATCAATCAATCTTATTGGATATTCTTTAAGCCAGCTGTTTAGAAGAACTATTAGTAAAAATTAACTTATATGAACTTATAATTAAACAGACTATGTTAAATTAAAGGTAATAAATAAACTCATTGCTTTTAAATATTTTACTATATTTCACTATTTTTTAAACAAAATTTTATATTTAAGTATTATGGGTACATAATAGCTGTATATATTTATGGGGTATATGTGATGTTTTGATATACATACAGACATATATAATAATGTATCATAATCAAATTAGGGTAATTGGGTATCTATCACTTCAAGTTTTTAATCAATTCTTTGTGTTAGAAACATTCCAGTTCTATTCTTTTAATTATTTTAATGTGCACAATAACTTGTTGTTGACTACAGCAACCCTGTTATGCTATTGTTTTTTTTTTTCAGTTTTTGGTTGGGGCTGGATTTGAACCCACCACCTCTGGCATATGGGGCCAGCGCCCTACTCCTTTGAGCCACAGGTGCCACCCCTTGTTATCCTATTAAATATTACATCTAGTTCTGTCTATTTAACTGTATGTTTGTACCCATCAGCCATCCCCATTACCTTTCCCAGGCTCAAGCAACCATCATTCTGCTCTCTGTCTCCATGACATCTATTGTTTTAATATTTAGCTCCCATACATGAGAGAACATGAGAGATTTTTCTTTCTTTGCTTGCTTGGTTTATTTTACTTAATGTTCTCAAGTTCCATCCATGTAGTTGTAAATGAAAGGATTTCATTCATTTTTATGACTTAATATATTTCATTGTATATGTGTACCACAATTAATCCATTTGTTGATGGACATTTAGGTTGATTCCAAATCTTGGCTATTGTGAATAGAGCTAAAATACCATATGTTGCTTTGTATAATGTGAACCTTTTGCCCAAATGTTTAGGGAAAATAAAGATGTACATTAAATACGGGAAGTATTAATTTTGTATCTATATAAATGTTTTTAATTATTTTATGTACACTAATGTGTTAAAAATGTAACTCTAGAAAGCAAAAATGACATCTATATGCAAAATAATACCCCAAAATGTGGTAATTGTGCCTCCTCCATGCTACCTTCCTCCGTGGCCAACCCCTCACTGGGCAGGAACCACAGTGGCAGGAGGCCCTAGTCTGCCTGGCCAACCACACTGGTACCACCACGTCCACCATCTTGGAAGTGAGCATGAAGCCAATGGCAACACAGCAGTTAGTGTCAGGACCTCAGCTAAAGAAGGGCAGAAGCTGTAGTGGCACCTTCTTCTCCTGCCAGAGTCAAGTGGCAGCATGGAGTCTACTACTTTGGAGAAGCCAGGAGTGAGCCCAGGTGGCAAGTGAGAGTGCTCTGAATGACCTGAGTGCCCCACCTCTCTCAACTGTCCTCTCCTGATCCATCCTCATTTCCAAATCCTCTTTTGGTTTCTTTTTCACATTGTTTGCTATTGGCATATAGAGAAGTTACTGATTTTTGTGTGTTTGTTTTATATCCTCCAACTTCACTCAGTTAATTTATCAGTTCTAGTAGTTTTGGGTTGTCTTTAGATTTCTCTAAATGTAAGATCATATTATCTGCAAACAAGAATAATTTGGCTTTTTTTCTAATTAGGATATCCTTTATTTCTTTATCTTGTCAGAGTGCTTCAGCTAGAACTTCCAGTACTATACTGAACAACCATGGTGAAAGTGGGTATCCTTATCTTGTTCCAGATCTTAGAGTTCAGGCTTTCAATTTTTCCCTGCTCAGTATGATGCTAGCTCTGGGTCTGTCATATATGGCCTTTAACATATTGAGGTATGTTCCTTCAATAACCAGGTTTGGGGGAGTTTTTAATCATGGAGGGATGTTGAATTTTGTCAAATACTTTTTCAATGTCAATTGAAATTATAATTTTTCCCTTCATTTCATTGATGTAATAATCAGTCATTCACTGATTGATTTAGATTCATTTCTGTTGAACCATCCTTGCATTCTGGGGTAAATCTTACTGGCTTCATAGAATGAATTTGGGAATATTCTTTCCTTGATTTTTTTTGGAATAGTTTAACTAGGGTTGGGATGAGCTGTTCTTTAAACATTTGATAGATTTGGGCATTGAAGCCATCTGTTCCTGGGCTTTTCCATAATGGGAAACTTTTTATTACTGTTTCCTATCTCATTACTTTTTTTTTAAATTAAATTATTGCAGTGTACATTAATACTATCATGGGGTACAGTGTACTGTTTCTGTATACAATTTGAAATACTTTCATCCAACTGGTTAACATAGCCTTCATGTCTTTTTCTTAGTTATTGTGTTAAGACATTTATATTCTATAATTAGAGAGATTCACATGTACCCTTATAGGATGAACCATAGGTGTGATCCTGCAAATCACCCTCTCTCTACCCATCCTCCTCCTTCTCCTCTTCTCTCTCACCCCTCTCCCCATAGTCCTGGGCTAAAGTTGGGTTATAGCTTTCCTATGGAAGCTATAAATTAGTTTCATAGTAGAGCTGAGTACATTGGATACTTTTTCTTCCATTCTTGGGATACTTTGCTAAGAAGAATATTTTCCAGCTCCATCCATGTAAACATGAAGGAGCTAAAGTCTCTATCTTTCTTAATGGCTGCATACTATTCCATGGTGTACATATGCCACAATTTATTGATCCATTTGTGGGTCGATGGGCTCTTGGGCTTTTTCCATGACCTAGCAATTATGAATTGGGCTACAGTGAACATTCTGATACAAATATCTTTATTGTAGTGTGATTTCTGGTCCTCTGGATATATACCTAATAGAGGAATTATAGGATCAGATGGTTCCTTTTGGAAAGACATATGGAGAACACTTAGAGAACTAAAAATAGACCTGCTATCTCATTACTTATTATTAGTCTTATTCAGGTTTTGGATTTTTCATGACTCAATCTTGGTAGGCTATATGTGTGCAAGAATTTATCCATTTCTTCTTAAGTTTTCTAATTTCTTGGCATATAGTTGCCCATAGTAGTTTCTAATTTCTATTATTGAATTTCTGTGGTGTTAGTAGTCACGTCTCCTTTTTGCTTTTCAGTTTATTTATTTGGGTCTTCTCTCTTTTCCTTGGTCTGGCTACAGTTTTGTCAATTTGTTTATCTTTTTAAAAAGCATACTTTCCCAAAACCACACACACACATTTTTCATTTTATTGATCTTGTGTATGTTTTTGTGTAAGTTCATTTATTTCTGTTCTAATTTTATTATTTCTTTTCCTTCACTAACTTTAAGTTTAATTTGCTATTGTTTTTCTTATTCTTTAAGATGCATTGTTTAGTTGTATATGTAAAGTTTCTCTACTTTTTCAGATCTAGGCACCAACTGCTATGAACTTTCCTCTTAGAACTACTTTTACTGTATTCCATAGGTTTTGGTATGTTGTGTTTCCTCTTTTATTTGTTTCAAGTAATCATTATGTTAAAATTATAATACTAAAGTCATGTATGACTCCTGTAATTATAAGAGATAAAAGGGGACAAATAATGTTGGTAATACATTGAGTATTACAATTATAATATTAATACAGTATTTTTAGTTTTTCTAGGCATGTTTATTATTTTTTCTATTTTCTCTTTTGGGTATTTTCTCATAGCCTGTCTTCGAGTTCATTAATTCTTTCATCTGCTTGATCAATTCTGCTTTTGAGAGATTCTGGGCCATTTTTCAACTTGTCAGTTGAATTTTTTTTTGATCCAGAATTTCTTTTTATTTCAATATCTTTTTAAATTTCTCTGATAAAATTCTAAATTCCTTCTTGTTGCTGTCTTAAATTTTGTTGCATTTCCTAAAAATAGCTATTTTGAATTATTTGTCAGAAAGTTCTCATATCTTTATCACTCTGGGATTGATCACCGGTGCCTTATCTAGTTTATCTGATGAGGTCATGTTTTCCTGGATATTCTTGATGCTTGTGGGTATTTATTAGTGTCTGAGCATTAAAGAGGTTGTTATTAATTCTAATCTTCCTAATCTGGACTTGTTTGTACCCATCCTTCTTAAGAAGGCTTTCCAGATATTCAAAAGAAAGTAAACGTTATGATCTAAGTCTTTAGTCATTGCAGCCATATCAACACTGGCAGTGCCCCAAGCCCAATAATTATGTGACTCTTGCAAACACTTCATGGTAAGGCCTTGATGGGATTGGGTAAGACACGGGAGATTTACCTTGAGTACCAGGTAAACTCTCTCACTCTCTTTCCTCGCTTTCCCCCAAACAAAAGGAGTCTCTTTTGTTGCTGGGGTTCCTGGGCTTAGGGGAAGGGTGTTGTGAGCATTATCTCATAGTAACCATAGCTGGGACTGTCCTAGGTCACACTGAAGCCAGCACAGTGTCACCCAAGGCTGGTGACAAGTACTGCCTGGCTATGGCTGATGTCTGTTCAAGGCCCAAGGGCTCTTTCATCAGGAGGTAGAGAATCCTGCTAGGACTGGGTTCTTTTCATGGCAGTAGGTTTCCTTCTGGCCTAAGGTGGGCCTAAAAATGCCACCAGGGACTGAGGCATGTTTAACAGCCAGCTATTTAGAGATAGAAAATCCATGATTTACAGCATTTACCAATTTCCATAAAATATTCCCACTATGTCTGACATGACATCCCTGAATATGGAATTGGAAAGAGATATGGGAGCTTTTTGCAAGACAACATCTTCTGCATCTTCCTTTGCTTTTCCTCCAGCAGGAGCCTCCCCTGAGCTGCACTGCCTACAATTGGAGGAGGAATAACATAGGTACTCACTTGGCTCCAGAGTTAGTGTCTTACTGGGTCATGTGCACCCCCAAAATGACTGGCTCCAAACCTGGCACACTACTAGGACTTGCCCTGGGATTTCAGTTCTTGTGGTTATTCTAGGCCCTCAACCACTTTTGTCAGTTGGTGTTGGAGTTAGCAGGAACTAAAGTTCCTGTGACTGGGGTGGAAAATTCCTCTCTGACCATGGCTGGTCTCAATTCTTCTCCTGTGGGTGCCAGCAGAATTCTGACCTGTGTTATATTCCCCTGTGGTTGGTTGGCCTGAATTCCAATACAAAATCCCACAATCACTTATCCCTCCCCCTCCAAACATACAGATTTTTCTCTACCCATTACTGGAAAGGCATTGTCAAGGGATACAGCAGGGTGGCTTAGGCAAAGCAAGACTATCTTTCCTATCCTATTCATGATTCTTTCCTTGATATGATGCTAAAATCAGGTACTGTGATCACTCTCCTGGTTTTTGTTTCTTATAAAGGTAATTTCTTGTGTGGATGGTTGTTCAATTTCATATTCCTTCAAGGGGACAATTGTTGGAGGGTTCTATTTGGTTATTTTGCACTGCATCCTCCTGGTACTATTCTAATAATTCTTTTAAATTGATTATGTTAATTGTATCTGTGTGGTAGAAATATTGTAGGATTGAGTGATGCCACACACCTCTTTCCAATTCCATATTCAGTGATGTCATGTCAGACATAGTGGGAATATTTTATGGAAATTGGTAAATGCTGTAAATCAAGGATTTTCTATCTCTAAAGAGCTGGTTTTTAAGCATTTACTGGCACACAACTAACTGTAAGTCATGCTTCTATCTTGACTTCTATCATACACATACATGTTGCATAGAACATGCGTAAAATAAATCACCCCTCCTCTGATACTAGAAATTATTATTTCTTAAGGTCACGATTAGAACAATGTTATAATTTAACATATTAGCCAATAACAATGACAGAACGGAGATGTCAACACCTGCTTTCATAATGAATGAAATCTTTTGCTCCATGCCATAGCACTGCCCTCCTTTTAGCTACCTAAAATTCTAGTTCATTGTTATTTCACCCTTGGGTTTCTGCTGCATAGGAATATTATAAGTAAAAGTGCTTTAGCTTGCACAGGCAGAACATACAGACTTCCTAACCTAATTGTATAAAATCCAAGTCAGTAAGGAGGCAAGCATCTTGATAAGTAGGTAATGATCTCAATGTTTTTCAAGTACATTAACTGTTGAAAAATTGCAACTGACTTTTAATTTTATCACTAATATTACCTTGTGACATTATTCATGAACTCATGTTAATTGAATTTCTTTTCTTTCCTCCTTATCTTCTTTTTTCTTCAGAAGAAAATGGTAAACTTCTTGCAGGATTTCTTAAAGAAATCAAGTCTTGCTGAGAGAAAGTTGCACCCTAAAACTGTCCTATTTGTGATAACTTCTAACAGTTAAACTGTGCAATTATATCATTTTGTGAGTGACTTGGGAGGAAATCTCAAATAAATTAACTAATTCAAATGCAGCAACAGTTTACTACAATGCATAAACTAGTGTTTCTTAATCTTTTTTGCTTTACAACATCAGCCACATAAAGAGAAAAATTAAATTAAATGTAAATTCTTCCTAATGAGAGAAACTAAATTCTAAGGAATAATATTTTCCCAATATTAAGGAATGTTAGACTTTGGAAGGCAACCTTCTAACATCTAAATATTAATCCCTTCCATTCCCCAGAATTAATTTTTATCCTATTGTTGGCAATATATCTCTTTTGAGAATGCACACCTTTCACTGGAAGTGCTATTTGGGACTAACCACGTGTTACATTGTTCATGTTTACCTCAGGCGTCAATTGGTTTCCCTAGTTTAGAAGACATAGCTCTTATTAGGAAAAGCTGATTACACAGAAACATCATAAATGTGTATAGAACTAGATTCTTTGACTCCTCCAGCTCTATATTCCAATTAATTTAAATTAACTAAAATTAAAAATTTTAACCACTAGCCACATTTTTAGGCCTAATTGTCTCCCTATCATATCAGAAAGTATAGCTATGAATATTTTCATTATTGAAGAAAGTTCCACCAGATGGTACTATTGTAAAGCCTTGCTACTCAAAGTATGTTCTGTGCACCAGCAAAACATCGTACAAGAGTTTGATAGAGAAATCGATACATGGAGTTCCTCCCAGACCTACTGAATCATGATTTGTACTTTTCACAAGATACCTAGGATTTCATATAAACGCATATCAACACCACAAAGACGTCAGTTTTGAATGCAAAGTTATGAGGTTATGCTTAATCTTAGCCAAAAGGCCAAGAAGCAATTGTTTTGAGTCTATCTTTAAATACTAAATTTCTTGCAGTTGCATAATGTTAAAATGTGCCTAGTTTTTGAGATGTAAACTCTTAAACATCAGTGCTCTATCTCAGCTTTTCTCTTTTATTCAATGCCAGAAGAACAATTAATTCCTTATAAATTTGTTTTAATGATAACAATAGTTATTATATATTTGTATTGTATGATTAAACAAGTTAATCATTTGCTATGATATTTGAAGGCAGACCTTGCCTAATCTCTGAAACATGCTTATTTCATTGGGATCCTCAGAAGAAAAGGAATGTAGCAAAAGAAAATCATGAGCCAAAGGCTCTCATCACGAGGTACCACAACTTTGAATCATGGCAATATTTTGCTCAGCATGGAGAGGGCAACACCTCACAAAGGTAGTTTTCTGGATGAGTATAAAGACATATCCACATGCCTAACAAAATGTATGGGGCAACCCGAGTTTAAGAGCAAAGATAAAAAAAAATTTGTATCTTACCAACCCCAAGATATTTAATGTTATTATAAAATTATGAAAAACAATTCAGTTGCCAAAGTTGCAAAACCATTCACTGTAAAAAGTTTTGAAGCTACGAAAATCTTGTGTCTCATACATTATATGGTATCTTCTGACTTATTCCATTAACTGTAAATTGCTTTTATGACAATGAAAATCAGTAGCATGTCAACTATTAGCGTGAATACTCTGAGTCTTCTTAGGGATATTATTTGACTGTGCCCATATTTTACATGTTTTTCTTGAAGATAAATCTTCATTTTGACTCCAGCATAATAAATTCTTGTAAAGATGTATAGAGCTTAGTTCAGGCTCTAAGGATAATTAGAAAGTTCCATGAAAGGGCTGGCCCTGACTTCCAGCTCTTGAGATAAATTAGGAATCCAAATAAAACAAGAGAATGTGGCTCAGGTTGTACAGCATCATGCCAAAATTCCTTCTTTAACTATTAAAAACAAAATCAAACAATATACTTTGTGGTGGCCAAACAGAAAATAATCACATTATTTCACATTGAAGACTATGGTTTGTGTCTTTCTCTAAAAGTGAGATTAATTTTATTTTCCTTCTGGTTCAGCTTCTTCAGTTCAAAGATTACAATTTATCAATCTAATGATCAAGGGAATTGTTCACAATGAAAGAAAACTCTTTTCAAACTTCTAAGTTCACAGACCCTAATAAAAATCCTTCCCTTCCCTCACCCTCCCAGAGCTCATTCTTCTCTTGCTGTATTGATATTACTTTTCAGAGCTGAAAGGCAAGATATTAAAATACATTTGTGGTAGGAACACAGACTCCTCAGTTGGTTCCCAAGAGGTCTGCTGCGCTACTGTTTTGCCACTAGGAATGGATCAGTTTATCTCAAATCATATCATCTCTAAATATCAATTTTTAAGTGGGAGGTCCTGGGGTAATTTTTATATACATTCTACTGTAGGACTTCTTTTGTCAGATTATCTACCTCCAGTGGTGACAGGTTGCGTAATTTTTGAGCAGTGCCACTGGGAATGAAAGGAAGGATAACACTGGCGCCCAGAGCACCATCTACAGATAGCAGACTCGGCCAGGTGCTGAGAGGAGAGGCTGAGCTGCCTGGAGCTCTAAAATGCGCTGGCGTGATAGAGACTATTGAACACAGAGAGAAAAGAACAGATTCAATTTCATCTACTTCCCACTTTGCCCAGAACTGTTAGTTGTACTAGAGCTTTCTAATTCAAACATGAACTCTCTATTTAGAGTCTAAAGCTTAGTGAATTTTAAGGACTAAGCTTATTAATTCAGCAGGTGATGTTTTAATTTGAAAATTATACCAAAGACTTTCCACATACCAAAGAAGATAATTTAAATAACTATGCCAAATTTTCCCATTTTTGATATCTGTGAGAAAATACTTCTTGGTCTGGATTATCTGTTTGTAATTTTCTTAATCTATACTTCACTAACACGCAGCTCCTGGCCAAGGTAATAGTTGCATTATAATTTATATGGGTATACTTTTCTTAATTATCTTATATAATTAATTCAGTTAATCATTTCTCGTGGTTGCTTATTCTATTGTTTCAGTAAATTTGATTTTCTAAAATCATAGAGAAGGTAAATGCCTAAAGAATAACACAAATGAATAAACACATGAAAAATCTAACTGATAGTGATTGGTGAACTGATTCTATAAGAAAAGTAAACTGACAAGACAATAAATCATTAATATGGGGGCATTTACAGGTATCTTAAGAATTCACCTGGGTAAAAATTAACTACAAAAAATTAATTGAAAACTATACGGAAAAAATCCTGTCTATAAAACCTGGCATTAAAAACAATCCCTTTTCTCTATACTTATACTAAATCAATATGATGAGAACCATCTTTTGTAAAAAGTTAATATAAACAGCTATAAAAATATGTAGATTTTAAAGTTTTTTCAGAGCAATATTATACACTGTTTAGAAATTAATACAAAATTATGAACATTTATTTTAATCTCAAATTCATGGTAGTTACTAAATCCTCCCAGGAATCCTTATAAAATATAAGTACTCTAGAAGCACATTAAATCATTTCTAATTAGCATAGTAATTATGTGTTTATATTAGCACTTTTTAAGGTCTTATATTTCTAGACAACTAAAATTTGGGTAGCTAACATTCTGTTTCTTGGATTCCAAAACTGTCCTAGAGAACAAATAAATTTTAATTTCTATATCCTTACACAGCTCTACAAATATCTGACTTGGTTGCACAATTTGGTAATGCAGAAAATTGCATAAATCTACTTTTTAAAAATTAAATCATAGCTGTGTGTACATTAATGTAGTCATGGGTACAAAGTGCTGGTTTTACGTACAATTTGAAATATTTTCTTTCTTTTTTTTTTAAAATTTGAAATATTTTCATCTAGTTAACATAGCCTTCATGGCATTTTCTTAGTTATTGTGTTAAGACATTTATATTCTACATTTAGTAAGTTTCACATGTACCCTTGTAAGGTACCCTGTAGGTGTGGTCCCACCAATTATTCTCCCTCTACCCATCCTCCCCCCTCCCCTCCCCTCCTTTTCCTCTAAATCTACTTTTAAATTTGAACTATAAAATTTCATCCACAAGTGTTCAAACACAAAAATGGAGAACTATGTTATATAAGATCCTTTAATTTATATTTTGCATAGGTACTATTTAAAATATACTTATATATACTGTGTATATTTTATATATATTTTGTATAAATATTTTAATACAGTATTTTACTCAAAACTGTATGTACTACTTGAATGAACTACTAAGCAATAATCTGAGGGAATTTTGGATGGGGCCCTATTTCAATTTTGCACAGTGGCTTTAGAATCTATGTGTGGTGTGAGACATGTTATTTCTCATGACTGATTATTTTTAGAAAGTTTTTTTCTTAGGAAGGGAAGAAATTTAGAAATTTAGTCTTCCAATTCTCTCTCTCTTTCCCTTTCTCAGATGATAGAGAATTCTGAATAGTACAAAGAGAAACAAAATGTCGAGTCTTCTTGATGAGGACACTCTTATCTGTCAGGGATCGAATGCTTTTAAATCTGGAAGAGTTAATACAGGATATTTGTTCAGCAGGTGTTGGAGGGAAGGGGAAGCAGTAAAGCAAATCACAGGCTGTATAAGAGCAGGAAGTGGCCACCTCCATCCACTGCTGCCTGGGAGTGAAGGAAACGGTGGGTATCCAGAACCCAAGAGCAAGCCTTTGAGTAGAGGGCACTACCTGACTGCACCTGATATCTCTGAGCAGGAACAGGGAAGTGATAAAGACTGGGTGCTAAAGCCTGCTGCCATTGCCAGGGTGCTGGTGGCAGGGAGGACAAGCACATGAGGGTAAAGAAATCTCTCCTTCTTTCCTCCTATCTTCTAATCTTCCTTAGTTCTTCCTATTGGGAGAACCCGATGTGAAGCCTTGGTAAAGAATTTAGTGAAGTGTAACCTGCAGAGATCCAGCTACAGAGCACACTATGGAAGGAAAGGTTGGGAGCTGAGTGGCAGGGATCAACAGCCAACACAACTAGTAAGCAGTCACTGACCATGCCTATTCAGTACATGGCATGCGTTTGAATACGCGTGCCAAAGTTCATCTCAGTCTCATTTCAGATGATATTTACATCAAACTACTTGAGACCCATAAAATACTTTCTGCTATAAATCTACAACTCCTTTGTACTTAAGTTCATAGCCTTAAAACTTCAATGTATTATATATACTTAACTCTACATTTTGTTAAAAGTTCCCAAAATGGAATATTCGGGAAATGGTATTGAGTAAAAGAAAGAACATTAGAGTTTGCCTTGAATAAGTACTTTTCAGTTTGGATAACTAATTGATTTCAGAAAAATCACCCCAAATTGCCTATACCTCATATATAGCCAAATCACCTGTGCCTGATGTTGTCTGATCTTGGAAGCTAAGCAGAGTCAGGCCTGATTAGCTGGGGAAAATTTCCTGAACCACATATTTTTTATTACAGGGCTTTATTTGATGATTTCTAATGCCATTTCAAGATTCATGGATTGCAAAGTATTTTATTCAATGAATTGTAAGAGAGCCATCTGATACATTTTGTTGCTTTCTGCACAGTGTGCTATGTGAATTATATAGCATAGCACACAGAATGGCACTGTAATCTATTTTCTTCTGGATATGTCGCTGCATTGCTATAAAATACTGAAAAAAAATGAGTCTCTTTAGTAATCGCACTTTGCCAAAAGAAGTGCTTAATTGTAATAAAACTAGGCTTTGTTTGTACAAAATCAGTGCATTATTGGTAAAATGTGAGAAAATGCAATTAGATTTGCCCAGAATTAGAAGGATATTATGAATTATTGTCTTAATTGTGATTTTCTTCATAAATGTTATCATATGGAAGGGAACTACAAAGTTCTACAGTTATTCTAAAACTTGATAAATTAAATCTAGCATATATAAAAAGGTTGAGATGTGGAATAATTTAACATACAGAAATCTTGCCATTATTCTGAAATGTTAAAATAAAAATCAGAGTGACGTTAGGAAAAATCTGGGTTTTTGAAACAGGATACAATTTAGTAGAAGAAACAGAAAAGATTTAATAGACAAATATGGAAAACTTGGGAGTCTTGATGCTAACTCCAAGCCACTATGATTCTGGAATTTATTAAAAGGAACAATTCATGGAGCATTTGGAAGTAATATTTCTACTATATTATGCATTCATGAGCTATTTATTAGGATATTGTGGCTACTTTTGGTCACTGCATTTTTAAAAAGATATGGACAAACTAGAAAAGAACAGGGAAAAATGAATAAAGGGTTAGAACATAGTGACCCAAGGAAAGGTTTAAAGAATGTTGTTTGTAATAGAGAAGAAAAGTCCACAGGGCTGTCTGATTGTAGTTATTGCACACATGAAATACTTTCATAAGATCATGACTAATATTTTTCTGTATACTGTTGTCACCTAGAACAAAAGGCTGTTTAATTAAAGAACATTTTATTGTGCTTAGAACTCCCAAATGAAGCCTGTGTTTGTTTTTCCCTTTCCTTGATCTAGTGATAGAAGTGCTAAAAAGTTACCTCGGTAATCCTTTGTAGGATGAATCTCTCTTGTGATCTGAAAATACATCCCGCTCTCTTTCTGAACAGAGTGGTTTCTTTAGTTGAAGAAAAGAACTATAAAGGTGGCTTCTGTTTTGGTGGTGAAGGCCCAGGAAATTTAGTCAAGAAACCTTTATAAGGCGCACATAGGGTTCTTTGAGTTGTGAGAGTGACGAAGGTAAGACAACCAGGCATGTAGATACTGGTTCCCAGGAGCCAAGACAATTATTAGTGAAATTTGAAACAGTACTCACTGAGACTGAGCAATGGCTGAACGTGGCTCAGAGAGGTCAGTACAAGTAGCTGGACTGTATGAATCCCAGCAGTGGAAAGTCTTGTTCCATTTGTTTTTTTGAAAATTTTTTTTAAGATTTTCATGATTTATTATAAAAAGAGGACTGATTTTATTGATATTCTAATAAAATAAATGTGCCTGTCTTACAAGATCTGGGAGTAACACAAAAGAGGAAGCCTGCCATTTCTTCCCCAAATGATAGATCATTATTAAATTAATATGAAATATTCCCTGAAGACGTCAGAGAGATCTTGAAGAAACATAAGCATAATAATTCTACAGGAGAACTGTTAAGTTCTTAAAAATCATCATGATGCTTCAAAGTCATCTTACCCCAAACTAGGAAGAGGCTATAAAAATCATCTGCCACTTTGAAGCTTGATAAGGAGGTTGAGACTGATCAAAACCTTGTTCTGTATAAAGAATGCTCTGGAGACCAGGGACTCAAATACCTAGAGGACTTTGGAGGACCGGTTGTCAACAGAGACACCCTGTGGCAGGGAGAAGCAATGGCAGTAGAGAGTAAAGACAAGTAGAAGCTCACAAAGAATTCATAATCCTTTGAATATGAATTTTGAGACTATAATGGAGATACGATTGCATTTCTGGCTCAAGATGGTAGAGTAGCTATGTATAGGAATAGCTCTATTAAGAGAATATTTTTAAAGATGAAAGGAATAATTTAAAAATTTTAAGTAAAGAGAAGTTGAAAACATTTATTTATTTAGAAATATCATTTCCTCCAGAGACTCATTTCTAATATTCGTAAATGAGATTAAATCATCCCATTTTCAACCCTCATGGCTCCTCTCTTTAGAACTCATCAAAATTGAAATGTCGTATTGATCACTGTATTGTGGACAAATATGGCTCCCTCTCTGGAATATACACTTCGCAGGAGCAGACCCACCTTTGCTTCTTTGACATAACATGCGTTCAGGACATCACGTGCTATGTGGTACATGTTGGATGAATATTTATGGATTGGATGTCATTCTTTAATAGCCTAAACTTTAACATGAACTCAGCATTTAAAGACCATCTCACAATGATGAAAAACTGAGGCCTAGATTCCAAGCACTTAAGAAAGAAAAGTAAATAAGAAATAACCAATTAGATATAGATTCTTCTAGAAAAATAGGAAAAGGTGGAACAGTTTCTAGTTCTGTTTATAAGGTATTACAGACCAATCAGTAATATAGATGCAAACATCCTTAATAAAATATTATAGTATTTTGAATTCAGAATATGTTCATATACAACATACCAGATGGGACTGGTTAGTTTGACATTGAAAAATCAGTCAGTGTAATTTACCACACCAGAAAAATGGCCTGATTATTTTCATACATTTAGAAAAATTATTTGACAGAGTTCAATACTTACCCATGATAAAAAACTGTAAGAACAAGTAATAGAAAGAAAATATATTAATATTTAAGTAATCTATAAAAAGCCAAGAGCAAACATTTTACACAATGGATGAATATTGAAAAAATTCTGGCTCGGCGCCTGTGGCTCAAGCGGCTAAGGTGCCAGCTACATACACCTAAGGTGGC
>NW_003852480.1:961138-975072 GCF_000181295.1 Otolemur garnettii
GTAGTCCATAATTCCCTTAATAGAGAAAAGA
Source organism: Otolemur garnettii (assembly GCF_000181295.1). NCBI lineage: Eukaryota > Metazoa > Chordata > Mammalia > Primates > Galagidae > Otolemur > Otolemur garnettii. The sequence continues at coordinate 961,170 of NW_003852480.1, forward strand.
CTTATTCTCCCAGCTGCTAGAAATGCTACTGGAAGATGGTTTTCAACTGCCTGTCCTCTATGGGAATTCTCTTGGCTGAGGAAAAAGGGCTTGCTTAAGATCAGACCTTCTTTTAGAATTAGCCCGCATCCAACACCCTCTCCTCAACTCAGGACAACTTTGAAAGATCATCCCAGTCTCAGATCTCTCCATGGAGTCCACAGAAGCTTTTCTCCAGGGACAGCATTTGGCTCAACTTATTTCTGCAATTCTGTTTCTTTCTCTTTCTTCTATAGTCGTGGAATCCCAGGAGTACTCTTTAATCAACGTCTAGCAAGCTAGTCTTCATCTCAGAGCCTGCTTCATATTGAAGCCAAATTGCAGTGGTCAGTGCCAGGAGTGTTCAAAAAAGCAGATGCTAAAATGTGATCTCAGAGCTGGAGCATGTGCAGCTTGGCAAGAGGATGACAGCCGACTTCTGCAAAGTCAACTAAGTAGTAGTCTCAGTTGCAGCTGCTGGGCCAACGCGATTATCCTTGCTCTACTAGAATAGCAGGTGCATGGTATATGGCCACTACATTGATTAATTGTTCTTTTCCATTCTTATCAGAAAGGAGGTTCATGGATAGTTTACATTTACTAAGTAAATGTAGGCAGGACATTTGTAGACACTTACAGTTTGGGTCCAGAACTATGTCAACTCTCTTGCACTGTGTCATGATATGTAGTACAGTCAAGGCTGTCAGTACTTCCAGATGTCCCACAGATCACACTGTCCCTTGATGCCATTATCTTAATTGAAGTGGATGAACAAGAAGTGGCTAGTGGATTGAAAGGCCTGACAAACAGTGGAAAATAAAATCCACAACCATTCCAGGGACCATTACATCAGTGAAACTTAAGGATTTGGTAGCCCTTTATTCCCCCAAGTAAAAGATAAACTACTGCATTCTGCATCTCCTGTTGCAAGGAAAGAAGGACAATACTAAGTCAGCTATTTGAATAAAGAAAGGACCACACGGGAGGAGGGGCAAGATGGCCAGCTGGAGCCAGCTTTCAACAGAAGTTCCTATCCAGATGGAAGGAGTATGACCCCAAAGTACCCAACAGTGCTGAAGACTGGGAGCCGAGCTGTGAGGGAAGAGTGATAACCACATGTCACCTCTGTTGAGGCAAGCTGTGACTCCAAGAAAATAAATTTCAGGTACAAAACTCATCACAAAGAAGAAGTGTCCATCCCCACCCCCAAGCGAGTTTTTTTTTTTTTTCTTCTCACTGTAGGTTTTCTACAGATGAGTGGTGAACTCAGGACTTCTTGTCTCACCCCACAGGAGAGAGTTGCAGGAAGTGGGGACTACTTATCCAGAGGGATCCTGCTGTGACTCTGAGCACTCTCTTGCCAGGCATGAAAGTTGAACTAACATTTTCCCTGCCATTTTGAACTTCCAATCCACCCTCCCCTCCTTGCCGGATGGTCCAGAAACCTAACCCCTGCAGAGACCGGAATGTCTGTGGTTCATCTTCTGGTCAGGCACTGCAAGAGCCCTGGTAGAAAAGCTACACTGTAACAGTGAGCCCAGCAATAGTGCAGACAAAGGGGGGAAGCTTTGGGCTTGGCTCTGTGAAAGTATAAACCAGTTGAGGAAGGAGGCTTGTGAGCCACACGCCCAGCCCTGCCGGTACTGAGCGCAATCCAGAACATACATTCTGCCCAGCCAGAGCAACCCTGCCAAAGCCGCAACCCCCATGCTCCACCCAGCAAGAGCTGCTAGTCATGCACCCCACCCTGCCAGAGCAGCTGGGCACCCCGCCCTGCCAGAACTGCATGTGGGCACCCTGCCCTGATGCTGGAACCCTGAACCCTATGCTCTCAGAGCTGCCATTATAGCCACATTTCTGGCCGTGGGAGCGCATAGGGACTCCTCTCATGAAGATCCAGCAACCGTAGAGCAATCTGCCAGGGTCTAGTTTTAGAGGGACACCTCCCCAACTCTGAGGACTGCCAGAGGAAGCCAGACCTTGCCCTAAAGGGATACCAGTGCTGCAGAGTGGCTGGGGCAAAGGTGCAGTGGCTGGGGGAGAAAATTGCTTGCTGACTTGTTTTCCTCAGGTTCAGACTAAGTTCAGCTGGAACACACTCCAGTTGCTATTGATTACCTGAGGCAGGCAGGCCTCACCTCCCCATGCTGGCAGATGGCAGAAGGTGGTGGCCAGGCCAAGGAGGTATTGACTTTCCTTTGACTGTGGCAGGTGCAAAGCCCTGGCACATATGCTTATTGGAGGGGAGCAGGACCATAGTTTCTTCAGGTTACCAGTTACTGGGCATGAAAGAGATACAAAATGAGGAAAGAGATACCAGCCCCCTGGTCCAACTCTGCTGTTGGGCAGGCCTTTCTGACTTCACAGAGCGCCAGAGTGAGCCACATTTGAGCAGCCAGTAGTCCTCTCCTATCTAGTTTCTGGAGACCTTTTGAACTTTCCCACTTGGGAGTTGGTACTGACAGGATCAATTGGTTTGGAACTCCTAACCTGGGCCAATCACCCAAGGACCCTCTGGTGTGGTACCCTGGTTGTGTGACAATGAGAAGGGTTGATTTTCCTCACCCAGTTGTTGCCTATGGGGGACGGGGTGTCTTAGTTGCTTGTATTTCTCCACAGCTGAGATTTCAACCCAGAGTCACTGATTCACTAGGATAAGAAAAAGACCAGCTGAATACAAGACAGAGCCACCGACCCCCACCACGTCAAGTAGTTCCCCAGAGCCTTAGTCTCTAATACTGTACAGGTCCTTTGCAAAGGTATAAGGGAAGAAGCTAGTCCCTGATCCTTGGCAAAGGGCTGGTTAACCACAACTGCAGGAGCCCCCAATCCAATTTCACTTACCTGCCCATCTAGCCAAATGGTGAAAAATAATCATGGGGCAGAATTAGCGGAAAAATTCTGGCAACAAGAATAATCAGAGTCGATCAAGTCCCCCAAGAAATGATAAAACATACATACCGGATGATCCCATTCATAAACAAATGGCTGAAATGTCAGAAATCAAGTTCAGAATTGGATGGCAAATAAGATCAACAAAATGGAGGTAAAGTTGGAATTAGAATTTCAAAGAGTAATTCAAAAGTTGTCTCAAGAATTCTAAGAGTTCAAAGACAAAATCACCAAAGATTTTGACACACTGAAGCAAAAGCTTGCATCCTAAAGATCTGAAAAGTACAATAGAATCCCTCAGTAACAAAATAGAGCAGGCAGAAGGAAGGATTTTTGGCATTGAAGACAAAGCTTTTGAACACTCCCAAACACTTAAAGAGGAAGAGAAGCGGAGAGCAAAAAATGGATCATTCTTTCAGAGTGCTGTGCGATAATTCAAAGAAAACTAATATTCACCTTATAGGAATTCCTGAAGGCAACAAGGTTGCTTCAAAAGGCACAGATGCTCTACTGCAACAAATAATCAATGAGAACTTCCCAAACATGGCAAGATATTCTGAAATTCAGATAGCAGACAATCCCAGCATGAGTCAACCCAAATAAAATATCTCCTAGACACATTACAATTAACTTCACCAAAGTTAATATGAAGGAGAAAATTCTGTAAGCAGCCAGCTGTAAGAAAACTATAACCTACAAGGAGTAGAATATTAGAATGACTGCAGATCTCTCTGCTGAATTCTTTCAAGCTAGAAGAGGGTGGTCATCAACCTTTAATTTTCCAAAACAAAATAACTTTCTTTTTTTCTTTCTTTCTTTCTTTCTTTCTTTCTTTTTTTTTTTTTTTTTAGAGACAGAGTCTCACATTATCACCCTTGGTAGAGTGTCATGGTGTGACATAGCTCACAGCAACCGCTAACTCCTGGGCTTAGGCAATTCTGCCTCAGCCTCCTAAGTATCTGGGACTACAGGCGCCCACCACAGTGCTCTGTTATTTTTTTTGTTGCAGTTTGGCTGGGGCTGCATTTGAACCTGCCACCCTTGGTATATAGGGCAAAAGGCACTGCCCTAAAACAAAATAACTTTCAACCCAGGATTCTGTATCCAGCTAAACTGAGTTTCACTTATAATGGAGAAATTAAATACTTTAAAGACGTTCACATGTTGAAGAAATTTGCCATAACTAAACCAGCTCTCCAAGATATTCTCAGACTTATCCTTTATAATGACGAGTACAATCCTCTACCACCAAAGTAAGCTTACACAGAAACTTTTGATCAAATTCCAACTTCCACAGTGGCGAAAGGATTAAAAATGTCCACTGGACTTGATACCCAAAATACTACCAGGCTTATCAATATTTTCATTTAATGTAAATGGCTTAAATTGCCCTCTAAAGAGGCATAGGTTGGCTGACTGGACACAAAAACTCAGGCCAGACATCTGTTGGATTCAAGAATCTCACCTTACCTTAAAAGATAAATATAGACCCAGGGTGAAGGTATGGTCATCTATAATTCAGGCAAATGGAAATCAGAAAAAGCGGGTGCTGCAATTTTATTCACAAAGATACCATAGGCTTTAAACCAACAAAAGTAAGGGAAGATAAGGATGGTCACTTGATATTTGTTAAGAGCAAATGATGAGATTTCAATTATTAACATTTATGTGCCCAAGCAGAATGCACCTCAATTTATAAGAGAAATTCTAACAGACATGAGCAACTTGATTTCCTCCAGCACCATAATAGTTGGAGATTTTAACACCCCTTTGGCAGTGTTGGATAGATCCTCCAATAAGAAGTAAAGAAAAGAAATTATAGATTTAAACCTAACCATTCAACAATTAAATTTAACAGAAAAGCACAAAACATTTCATCCTAACAAAACTGAATCCACATTCTTCTCATCAGCCCATGGAACATCCTCCAAAATTCATCACATCTTAGGTCACAAGTCTAACCTCAGCAAATTTAAAAGAATAAAAATAATTCCTTGTATTTTCTTGGACCATCATGGAATAAAAGTTGAACTCAGTAACAATAGGAATTTGCATACAAAATCATGGAAACTAAATAACCTCAGGCTGAATGATAGCTGGGATAGCTCTCATAGATGAGATTTAGAAGGAAATTACCAAATTTTTGGGAAAAAAAACATAATGAAGACACAAATTACCAGAACCTCTAGGATACTGCAAAGGCAGTCCTAAGAGGGAAATTTATAGCATGGCAAACCTTTCTCAAAATTACCAAAACAACTTCCTAGTCAACAACTTTATGGGCCATCTCAAGCAACTAGAAAAGGAATACCATTCCAACCCCAAACCCAGCAGAAGAAAAGAAATAACTAAAATTAGAGCAGAATTAAATGAAATTGAAAACAAAAGGCTTATACAACAGATCAATAAATAAAAAAGTTGGTTTGTGGAAAAGGTCAATAAAATAGATAACCTTTGGCCAACCTATTCAGAAATAAGAGAGTAAAATCCCTAATTTAATCAATCAGAAATGATAAAGGCCAAATAATAACAGACTCTTCAGAAATTCAAAAATTCCATTATCAATATTATAAAAAACGCTATTCACAGAAGTATGAAAATCTGAAGGAAATAGACCAATACTTGGAAATACACCACCTCCCTAGACTTAGCCAGAAAGAAGTAGAAATGTTGAAGAAGCCTATATCCAATTCTGAAATAGCATTAATTATAAGAAATTTCCCCCAAAAGAAAAGCCTAGGACCAGATGCCTTCACATCAGAATTCTACCAAACCTTTAAAGAGGAACTAGTACATATATTACTTAACCTTTTCCAAAACATAGAAAGAGAAGGAATACTCCCCAAGACATTCTATAAAGCAAATATACCCTGATCCCTCAAACAGGAAAAGACCCAACAAGAAAAGAAAACTATAGACCAATATCTCCAAAGAATACTGATGCAAAAATATTCAAAAAGATCCTAGCAAACAGAATTCAGCAACACATCAAACAAATTATACACCATGAGCAGGAGGTTTTCATACCAGGGACCCAAGGATGGTTCAATATACACAAATCTATAAATATAATGCATCACATAAACAAAATAAAAAATAAAGACCACATGATCTTCTCAATCCAGGCCACTGACCTGGATTCATGGTCAGTGGCAAATGGCTTGTCTTGGAGAAAACGTTGGAGATGCCAGATTTGAAAGTTGGCATAAAGAAATCTTGAGCAGAAGCATTTGGATGGATAAGTGGGAGTAGGCACAGTGTTTGAAAATCTCTGTGTCACATGTTAATGACCACTAGACAGTATTCAGCAAGAAAGAGTCACTAGTTAGTGTAAATAAATTACTTAGCCAGCTGATGTCAGCCAACCCCTGTTATCAGCCAACCCAGTGTTGTCTCACACACACACACACACACACACACGACTACATGAGTGAAATAGTCCTGGGGGCAGAGATAGGGAATATACCTATGTTCAAGAGTATGGGCTCCCACTTACCAAGGCCAATCTGTCTACTTTTACCACCAAATTGCCAGTCTGTTAGAGTGGAAAACAACACTCATCCCTCTATATCTTTCTTTAAAGAGATCAGTCACTGGGTGAAAAGTTGACTACACAGGACCCGTCTGTACTGGAAAGGGCAGTGAATTATCTTGTCAGAAATAAAAGACACATACTCTGAATAAGCCATTGTACACAGGGCCTCAGCCAACATCATTAAGGAGGGCTTACCAAACACGTGGCCACACCAACATCGGATCCCTTGTAACACGGCATCAGATCGACTGATCCTACTTTACAGCAGGGGGAATGTAGCTGTGGGCTCACGATCACAGGCTCCCTGCTCATATCACTGAGGTTGCCCAAACTGTATGACAGTTATTAAAGGAGAAATTATTTTAATACAGCAAGAAATACCAGCTGCAGAACTGACACTAGCTGCAGAATCTGGGTCTATACTTTGTCTCACAAAGATTTCTCTTCTGTTTCCCTTGGAGTAGAAGCCCCTTATGATCTTGGAGGAGTTACCGCCAGAATCTATAAGAAGAAGTAGATCTGAGTGGTAAAGAGGTGTACTAAGGTTGACATCACTCTTCAGAAATAAAAGACTTACTCTCCCTCACCCAAGGAAAGCATTGCTAGAAAATGACCCTTAGTAGTTATTTCTCTTTGGAAGGTGCATCAGCAGAAGAAAAATTCCACAGACAGGTTATGTTACCTTTTATGAACAGCCTGAGTCCAGTGATTGATAAACATAGGGATATGAAGTTATCCTATTGCAAAACAGCTCTGAGCAGCTATCTTAGCTCCAAAGCTCCCTGTGAAATTTTTGATCCTTCATTATACTTATCCCTCATCCTAATCACATTCCTTTCCCTTCTCTTTCACAGATACTGAACCTAGGAGTATCCCCAGTAAACACTTGGCATGTTAAATTCTGCCTCATGCTCTGCTTCCCATGCAAACCATCCTGCACTGATGATAAAGGGGACACTGCACTGTGCAAAGATTGACATTTTCAGTGAATGATACTAGCTCAGTTGCTTATCCAGCTAGGAACAAGTATTTTGACCCCTACCTCAGCCATAGAGAAAAATAAATTGCAGGTCATTTCAGATCCAAATGTCAAGGCTAAATCCAAAAATAAATTAGAAAACATAGGAGTAGGCAAAATTTCCTTAAATAAGACACAGGAGGTATTAATCATAGTGGAAGAAAATTTGGAACATGAATCATACGGATTTAAGAATGTCTAATCATCAAACAATACCTTCAGGTGAGTTGAAAGACAAGCCACAGAGAGTACAAGACACGACTACTGGTAAACCTGTCTTTGACAGTGGACTCTACAGCTTGGTAAGAAAAGATGAGCAGACCCACAGAAGAATAAGGAAAAGACACTTCCCAAGGGAGGATGTCCAGAGGTGCTCAAGGGTTATCAGTAATCAGAGAAATCTAAATTGGAACCAAAATGGAATTACTATTGCACACCCGCTGGAATGGCTAAAATGAAAGCCATGAAAACATCAAGTACAATGACATTTTGGTTATTGTGTCAATTTGTCAATAATTGGAAAAATTGTGTGGTAGTATTTACTATAGTAGGATGCATGCCCCAAATGAATAGCATGTATATTCACCAAATAGATGAACTACATGCCAGATCTATTTATAGAATTCCAAAATACAAACCACCTGGATGCCCATCAACATGTAGAATGAGTAAATACGTTGTGAGATATTCAGATAAAAAGTAATAATCACCACTTAGAATCAATAGATACAATAATTATAATTAATTCCACAAGCAAATGTTGAAGTAGCTAAATATAAGCATATAGACCTTCTAATTCCATTTAGATTAAGAATACTTACTATAAAAAAAAAAGAATACATACTTTATACCTGTGGTCCCCAACCTCTCTCGGGTGTGGTCAAATATTAGCCTGTGGCCCGAGAACTGGTCACAGATCAGGAGGTGAGCAGTGGGTAAGCTCACTCATCACCACCTGAACTTCGATGCTGTCAAACCTGGGGCAGCATTAGATTCTCAGAGGAGAAAGAACTCTACTGTGAACTGTGCATGTGAGGGATCTAGGTTGCCAGTACCCTATAAGAATCCAATCCCTAATGATCCAGGTGCAGGTCAGGACATAAGGAATACACTTCGGGTGTCACTGTCTCCCACACCCCCAGAAGGGACAGTCCAGTTGCAGGAAAACAAGCCTGGGGCTCCCTTCACTGATTCTACATTACGGTAAAAAGGTTGGAGACCATTGCTATACATTAAGTGATTCCATTTATGTAAGTATCCTTAATAAAGTATAATTATATTTTGTATAAATTGTACAACTAATCAGTGGCTTTGCATGTGAGAAAAGGGATTTCTTTGAGAGTGAACTGTGTCTGGAAGGGTGTACAGGGAGGGCTGCTGCTGACCTGATTGCTGGTATACGGCTAAGTCCATGGTGTGTTCATTTTGCAAAGATTCATCTAACTATTCCCCAAAGGTGACCTTTTTGTATGTGTATTGAAATTCAATAAAAAATTTAAAATCCTCTAAAATCCACACTTGGTAAAACAGTGTAGTACTGGTGAGAAAACTGACAGTGTGATCAATGAACAGAATAAAAATAAATCCAAAATGTTCTTCCCTGGCTAAACACCAACCATGGATTCATCCAACTACATTCATTTCCTATGTCTATACCCAGCCAGAAACTGTAGGAGAAGATTTCATTTATTTAAAATGGAAACACAAGAAATTTGGGCTTACTAAACCTGATTTCATACACTAAATTTTTGGGGCAAAATCTTACCATTACAGAGACAAAGAATTGGCTTTTGACAGTAGGATTATCTGTCTTCAACTCCTGGCCATTTTACATAGTCCTTGTATGACTGTGAATGCTTCTTTCACCATTTATAAATGGGGATAATAATGGTACCCACTTCAAATCATTGTTGTGCGTTAAATAAAATCACAAATATAGAGCCCATATTTCACTGCTGGACACATCCTAAATTTTTATTATGTTAATTATTATTATTCCCACTATTAACATCATCTACATTTGAAAACTTCTGCCCACATAAATTTAGATATTGCTTCCTTTGGGAGCACATCCCCGTGTCAGGGTTTTTCAAAGAAAGGGGATCAAAATGAACGTGGTTTATTATAAGAACTGGCACACATAATTATAGAGGCTGAAAAGTCCCACAGTTTGCCATCTGTGAGCTGAAGAACCAGGAAAGCTGATGGTGGTTTCCAGTCTGAGTCTAAAACCCTGAAAACTAGGAGCTCCGACATCTGAGAACAGGAGAAGGTGGATGTCCCAGCTCAAAGACAGCGTATTCACCCTTCCTTCACTTTTTCTTTCCTTTCTAGTCCTTAAGGGATTGAATGGTGCCTACCTAAATTGGTGAGACGGATCTTCTTTATCCAGCCTACCCAATTAGTGGTAATCTCTTCCAGAAACACCCTTGCAGGTACAACCAGGTACAACCAGCCATCTGTACCCCTTAACCCAGTAAAGCTGACACACAAAATTTACACCCTTTCATTTACAAGTTTGCTTTAGATGTCACTTATACACTCTTAGCCTCTGATTTTTTGTCTATAGTACAAGTCAGGTTGTATATATCACTATGTATATATGTATAAGTATATACTGTATATAAATATTCATTATACGTGTATACTATGTAGAGTCTAAGCTTATCAATCTTTACGTTGGGTCAGCAGTCTATTCTCAGTACACTTGGTACACTCTTGGCCAAAGAATGACTAGACACAACAATAGAAAGGAAAGCAAGAAGTGAAGTTTATTATTTATTATTATTATTATTTTGAGACAAATCCTCTCTTCCTTTCTTTTAGAATACAATCTTCCTCTGACAACAGCTTCTCCCTCCCTGTAAGCACCGAGGCGCATTTATCTGGAATCTAACAGTCTGTCCTTCTGGTCACCAAAGATGCCCTGCTCTTCTCATACACAGAACACACTAACCTTCTTTATTGGGGTTTAATCAGAGCAGCAGAACCATGCTGGATGATACAAAATATGGGACTTATATAGGCAATTCACTTTATGTAATAAACAGCTATATACAGCCATGACTTTGGCATCTGATGGTGGACTGGACCTGATGTCAGCAGGGCAAACAGGAGAGAAAGAAATGCGGACATAGAGTGGGAGAGCAAGACAAAGCTGGACCCTGCACCAGTCTCTCACTACCACCAAGACACCAATTTTGATAACATGTGTAATTGTCACAGAAGCTGAGACCTCTGTGGTGGAGCCACACACACACTTGCCCCAGGAATGGAAGTGGCAGAAGGCAGCGATCTGCTGGGAGCTGAGGAAGATGCTGGGGGGCTGCTGGGGGGCTGCTACCACGCTCGATCAGGCAAGGGTGTGGGAGCTGCTACAATGAGGATGTCCCGAGTCGCCCCTCGGAGCATGGAAAGGACTAGGCTGTTACTCCCTGCTCTCTTCCCAATCTCGCTCTAAAAGCCTCTTGTGGCACAAGCTAGCCTGAATCTTTTCAGAGAAGGGAATTCTCAGAATTTTGTTGTTTGCTTAACTGCCATAGTACAAAATTACCACATCTCCGCCCCAAGAGAGTCAAAGAAATTTCAAGTTCAATGTCAGGGATGTCTGGGTCATGTGCTGTCTCTCTCTGGAGGGCAGATGTGGCTCCATGTGATCTACTCAGGAACTTAAAGCACAAGTGATCTGCACTTCCCTACCCACCCCCACCTCATGCACACATCTACAGTACGTAGGTGGAGAGTCTCACAGTGAACACTCCCATCTGAACAAAGGAAAAGTTAGAAAACACATCGCCAGTGCCAGTTTCTAGCAATGTTGAAATCCTACTGGGGTATGTTGCCAGATCTCTCTTTTCTGACTTGGGGAGAACTTTGTTGATTAATCCCTGAATCTGCTTGCTGGGATATACTTTCTTGTCCATGGACTCTGTGGCTCTGGGCTGGGACTTCTTAGGAGTTGTCTCTTATTCCTTGTCCATTGTTTTCCATGACTGCCCCTAAATTGAGAATTGGGTACTGTCCCCTCCCTAGGGACAGATCACCTTCACAGCACTTCACACCATCTCCTTCTGCAAGTTTGGGGGCCCAAAGTTTGTTGTGTTTTTTTTAACATTCAGCTCTTAATCTATCGAGAGTCCTTTTTGGTGCCGGTATGAATAATCACCTAACTTTTTTTTTCTAATTGTAGACTTGATTTTTCCAAGCTCATTATTGATTAGTCTATCTTTTCTATGCTAATTTGACATGCCACCTTTATCAGAAGCTAAATTCTGTTATATATGTGAAATCATTTCTAGACCCTTTATCTTGTTTCACTGAATTTTTTATCTATCGTGTAGTAACTTCAACCAGGGGTGAGTTCCTCCCCTCCCACCTCAGGAGAATTAGAAATAACTGGAGTCATTTTTGGTTGTCACAAGTGGGGCATCGGGTCCTACAGCCATTTAGCTGGTAGCCGTAAGAAAAATATTGTCTTTGCAATACACAGGACAGCCTTCCACAACAAAGAATTATCTGGCCCCTATGTCAGTAGTGCTGAGGTTGAGAAATCTCGTGATAATGATTTCAAAATTATGCCATTTTAGGCATTATTTTTATGGGTTTTTTTTTTTTTTTTGAGACAGAGTGTCTGTCTCTGTTGCACAGGCTAGAGTGCTGTGGCATCATCATAGCTCACTGCACCCTCAAAACACTTCTCTTGGGCTCAAGCAATTCTCTTGCCTCAGCCTCCAGAATACCTGGGACTACAGGCTTTTGCCATCATGCCTAGATAAATTTTTTATTTTTGGTAGAGACAGGGTCTCACTATCAGGCAGGCTGGTCTCAAACTCTTGGCCTCAAGTGATTCTCCTGCCTCAGCCTTTTAATGCATGATTTATGCCATTTCCCCCCAGGTTTTTTAAAGAATAAATTTGAATTTCATAAAAAATGTCTTATTTGAGTTTGAGGATTTCATCAACTTTATACAGTAAATAGAAGAAATGTTATCTTTACAATATGTCCTATTTAAGATTACAGTGTGACCATTCATTTATTTCTCTTTCTTCACATTCTCCAATAGAGTTTTAAAATTTTGCTCATATAGATCTTATGTAATCTAGGTTTTATTCCTAAATTTTTAAGTCTTCTTGGTGGCTTTTATAAATTGAATTTTTAAAATTACATTTTCTCATTTTATATGCCCTGAAAACGTTCTGCCTTTTAAAATATGGCACCCATTTTTAAAATACGTCTTTATATTAAAGACGGCATTCTCATATGTTCAGTTTATCAGAAGTATTGCCTTTCACCAACAGTTCAAAAAAACCCAACTTGTTAGTATTTGAGGTGCTTCTCTAAATGGCACTATTCTTCTTTCCCTGGGTTCTAAACAAATTAATAAAGAAAATAAATAAATGGAAGGCACAGGCCAAAATATCTATTTTTATTGGAAATGTGTGAAATGTGAAATACAGGGTGTAGTCTGATGGGACAGCCAAATGGGCTTGCTAACTGAACCCCAGGATTTGGCCAACGGTGTATTATTCTCAAGCACCAGTGGCCTGCCAGCATTTACTCAGAGCAATTGTGGCTTTTCCTGTGCTTTACTGTTTATACCATATGTGAGTTTCTCTCATTGGTGGACTCTACTAACTCACCCCCTTCTGGTAAATGGATTCTAAAAATATTATTCCAAGATTCTTTTCTGAAATGGGGAGAAGACCTGTGAAAAGAGCGTTAAGGATCTGAGTTGATGTTAAACAGGGGAAGGCAACCTGGGCCCTTGGGCCAGTTCCAGTCCGCCACTTGCTTTTGGAAGGCAGTTGCACCATGAATTGCCTTTGGCTGCTTTTATGCTACAAAGCCATAGTCAAGTATTTGCAACAGAAATAGTATTGCCTGTAGTGACTCAAATATTCACTATCTGGTGCTTGTAAGTAAAAAATTTGTCAACCAGCAGACTTTTAGAATGGAAATAGAAAATCCAGTAGACTTTTCAATGCGTTCTATGGGTATTGATCTTTTTGTGTTTTTCATGTCTTCTTAAGTAACTTTTGGTCATTTCCAAATCTCCTTGAATATTATCCTAATGCATCTGAATTTATTATTTATCTTTATTGTTTGGTTTATTTTTTCTCATTAATAAAACATTTCTAATATTTTTTATTTTTATTAGATTTGACCAGAAGTTGTTTTCCTTGATGTGTACAACTTGTTGTTTATTGTAATTATTATAATTTTTGCTTTTGATTTTATTGTTGTTCTCTATGTTTAAAAGGAAATAGCTTTGTTGTTTTTGTGATTTCCTGATTAAATGCTTAATTTGTTTATATAAAATGTTATTGTGTTATAGTAAGTGCATTTGTAGTTTGTCATAATTTATTAAAAATTAAAAAATTATAATTAAAAAATTATAGTTAGAATTTTTTCTCTCAATATTGCTTTGGTTTAAATCTACT
>NW_003852480.1:975222-977137 GCF_000181295.1 Otolemur garnettii
CTGCCTCAGCCTCCCAAGTAGCTGGGACCACAGGCGCCCGCCACAACACCCAGCTATTTTTTGCTTGCAGCCATCATTGTTGTTTGGTGGGCCCGGGCTGGCTTTGAACCCGTCACCTTGGGTGTACGTGGCTGGCGCCTTAGCCACTTCAGCCACAGGTGCCGAGCCTAAATCTACTACTTTTGAAATACAGAGATTCATGATTAATTTCTAAAATTTATGTTTCTAGTTTTGATTCCTTCTCAATTCAATTTTATTCAGAACTGTGCTTTAATTTTGTAAACGGAGGGGTCTATGTGTCTACGTATGTTTCCACTTCCTGATAGTTTATTACTTTGTGGCTTGAAAATGAGGGCTATATGGATTACTTTTCATGAAATCAGTTGAATTATTTATTATGGGCTTTTAAATAACTATTATGTACAACTGTGAAGGAAAAAAATTGGGATTTTGATGGGATTTTCTGTGCATTTCAAAACTTTTTTGTGTGTGTTTTTCTTCCTTTATTGGTAATAAATTTTCTTTATGTTAGATCAGTTACATTACTTGTGTTATTCATATTCTGTATATTACCCTTTGTATTTTCTACTTGATTTGAGAAAAGCATGTTAAAATCTTCCACCATGTTTTGTGAAATTATGTACTTTTCTTGTCATTAGTAGAAATTTGTGATACATACCTTATAGTGCATGATGCATAAAAGTATGTTCTTTGTTTAATCTATTTTACTAGTCTACTAATGAGCTCATCAAAGACATTCTTCTTTTCTACTATAATCTTTTCTGATTTCTGACATTTTCTTTTTATTCCTTCTTAGAATTTCTGTCTCTCGCTTACATTATCCATTTGGTCTTGTATGTTGCCACTTTTACCATTAGAGCCCTTACTGTGTGTATATTAATCACAGTTATTTTGAATTTCCTATTTGATGATTCTGAAATATGTATCATATTTGAGACTATATGTTTTTGGATGTGCTTTGCAATTTTTTGTAGAAAGCTGGATATTGTTTATTGGGTAATAGAAGCAGAAGTAAATAGGTCTTGTATTAACATACCTGTCCTATGTTAATCTGGTTAGGAGTTGGGCTTTATTTAATGTTTGCTGTAGATATAGGTGCAAAGGACCTTCAGATTCTTCTAGTGCTCTTATTTGTTTATCTTCCTTCTTGACTTTGGGCTTATAGGGACCCTCCTTATCTGTGGTATTGCTTTTTGCAGTTTTAATTACCTGCCATCAACTGTGGTCTGAAAACAAGTGAGCGTGGTGCCATAAGATATTTTTAGAGAGAGAGAGACCACACAACAATAAATTTTATTACATTTATATTGCTATAATTGATCTATTTTATTATTGTCATCATTATTGTTTTATTATTGTTGTCATCAACAACTTACTGTGCCTAACATATATTAAACAGAGTGCATTCAGGGTTTGGTGCTATTTACATTTCAAACATAAGGCTAGGGGTCATAGGACATCCTAGAACATCTTCTCCACACCTGTGGATAAGGAGCAACTACAGAGGTTGAGTGTTCCTCCTGAGAGAGAGTCTGCATTTCTCCATGGAAATCCACTACAAGGCAAGAGCTATTTTGGTGTGGTAGGAAGGTGTAGGTGAAGAAGAACATTCTATCATTTTCCAATTAAATTTCACACTTCTAAAAAAACTTCAGGTTAATGTGAGGGTATGAACAAGTAAGTCACGATATTTGAATTTATTAGATAGACTCCTTCCTGTAGCTGGGTCCTACACCCAAAAGGTGTGTCATACATCCCCTACATTGTGCCTATTAAGGGGAGCACCCCCAAACACCTCTCCCCTCCCCTCTCTGCTTTCTCTCATTCCTCTTCTCCCAACTTGAATTTAAATGAGTTTTTCTCTCATGTGGGTATGAATTAGATTGTCTACTGG
>NW_003852480.1:977325-979464 GCF_000181295.1 Otolemur garnettii
ATCTTGGCTATTGCTAACTGAACTGCGATAAAGAGTCTAGTGCAAATGTCCTTATGATAAAATGATTTATTTTCTTGTGGGTAGATGACCTTTAGTGAGATTGTTGGGTTGAATGGGAGGTCTAATTTTAGTTCTTTGAGGATTCTCCATACTTCTTTCCAAAAAGGTTGTATTAGTTTGCAGTCCCACCAACACTGTTAAGTGTTCCCATCTCTTCACATATATTCCAGCATCTGCAACTTTGGGACTTTGGGATGTGGGCTAATTTATTTGGGTTAGGTGATATTTCATGTGTTGGGTGATGTTCTTTCTCGCGCGGAGAGGACGACTTGGCCACGGGTGCAAGCTCGCTCTTAGAATTGTTTGAAAGCAAGAAACGACTACACACTCTTAGATGGCGTGTAGCAAAATGTCTTTATTTTCTACTCCCTTTTATTGGGAGCTAGTCACGTGCACCACATTGATCAATAATCCTAACATCCTCATTTCTTAAACTATAGAAAAGAAAGAAAGTCCGGAAATGTGAGATAGCCATCGTAAAATTAGTCTAAAGAAAGAAAGTCTGGGAAAGTAAGACAACCATCTTAAGCTAGTCTCAGGCTATTCCTCTTGGAAGATCTAAAAGAACAATGCATTATCTGACTTCTATTGTTAAAGTTAAAGGTTAGGATAAAAAGAGAAGTAAAACCTTTCTCTTCTATGTACTCAATTAAATTTCCAAGAAACTGGCTTCATGACTGTTTTTTTATGGTTTTGGAGACCCTGCAGTTATGATGGAGTATTTTACTCGACATCATTACGATGGAGTTTTTCTTTTTACTCACATCAACCTTTGAGTCATGTCCTCTGCATAGATGGGCCGTTTCAACCCTTATCTGACAGGCTGACTTGACTGCACAGTCGGGGTTACCTGTAGGAGATTTTTACGCCTGGCCTGCAGGCCCCCACCATGTCTTCCATGTCACTTAGGGCTTCGACAAAAGCACAAAGAGCAAAAGCACAAAAGACTCACAAGTCTTTTCACTCAGTTCTGGAATTAAAAGAGCACATTTCATTTAATTTGTGTGGGGGTTTACCCCACACTCATGGTAGTTTTGATTTGTAGTTCTCTGATAATTAGGGACAATGAGTATGTCATATGTTTGTTAGCCATTTGTCTGTCTTCCTCAAAGTGGTTTCTGTTCATGTCTCTTGCCCAGTGATAGATGAGATTGTTTGTTCTTTCCTTACTGATTAATTTGAGTTCTCTATAGATCCTAGTTTCCAAGTCTCTATCAGATTCATAACATGCAAATATTTTCCCATTCTGAAGGTTGCCTATTTGCTTTAATTGTTATGTCCTTAGCTGTGCAGAAGCTTTTCAGTTTAATGAAGTCCATTTGTTAATTTTTGTGATTGTTGCAATTGCCACTAAAGTCTTTCTTCATAAAATCTTTCCCCAGGCTGACATCTTCAAGAGTTGTTCCCACACTTTCTTCTAGGATTTTTGTCATTTCATGCCTTAGATTTAAATATTTTATCCATCTTGAATGAATTTTTGTAAGTAAGTGGTGAAAGGTGTGCCCAGTTTCAGTCTTTTACGTATGGCCATCCAATTCTTCCAGCACCACCATTTGTTGAATAGAGATTCTTTCCTCCAGTAGATGCTTTAGTTTGGTTTATCAAAGATCAGATAACTATAAGACACTATTTTCATCTTTTGGTTTCCCATTCAGTTCCAAATGTCTATGTCTCTATTTTTGTGGCAATATCATGGTATTTTGATCACTATGGACTTGTACTATAGCCTAAAGCCTAGTAGGGTGATGCCTCTAGCTTTGTTATTATTACCAAAAATCATATTTTACATATCTTCAATGTATGATGTTGATATTTTAATGGGGATTGCTTTGGGAATTACAGACATTTTAACAATATTGATTCTTCCTATCCAGGAACATGGTATGCTTTTCCATTTATTAATGTCTTCTGCTATTTCTTTTCCTAAGGTTTCATAATTCTCCTTGTTTATAGAGGTCCTTCACCTATTTTCTTAGGTATATTCCTTGATATTTCATTTTCTTTGAAGCTACTATGGAGGGAATTGTGTCTTTGATTAGCTTCTGAATTTGGCTATTATAAGCATATACAAAGGCTACT
>NW_003852480.1:981346-996897 GCF_000181295.1 Otolemur garnettii
ATCTGAAAATAAGATTGTGACCTCTTCTTTCTTCCTGTTTTCATTTGCCTGAAATATTGTTTTCCATCCCTTTTCCCTAAATCTTGATTTGTTCTTCAAGGTTAGGTGTGTGTCCTGTAGACAGCTTATGGATGATTTGTGCTTTATTTTCAACTGGCCTGCCTGTGCCTCTTCAGTGAAGAATTCAAGCCATTAACATTTATTGAGAGAATTGATGAATGTGATGGAGTTCTATTCATCTTATTTTGTGAAAATCCATTGCCTAGTTTTATCACTTGGAGCATTATAGAAGCTATATTTTGTCCTTAGTTTCTAGGAGTTTACTTTGCTGGTGGTCCATGGTGATGGTCAGTGTGGAGAATAGATTTAAGTATTTCTTGTGGAACTAGTGTAATTGTGGTGAATTTTGTCAATGATTGAATATCAGTTTGATATTTGAAATCATATTTGATTTCCCCATCAATTTTAAAGCTTAGTTTATCAGGATATAGAATTCTAGCCTGAAAATTGTTTTTGTTTAAGAAGGTTAAAGGTAGATAACCACTCTCTTCTGGCTTGGAAAGTTTCACCTGAAAAGTCTGCTATTACCCTGATGAAGCTGCCCCTGTAGGTCAGTTGGCACTTTCTCCTGGCTGCTTGCAGAATTTTCTCTTTTGTTTTGACTTTGAAAAGGTTTATTACAATGTGTCTTGGAGATCCTGTATTTGTGTTGAAATGACCCAGGGTTCGCTATCCTTCTAAAAGGAGGGTTTTCGAATCTTCAGTGAAACTTGGGAAGTTTTCATTTCTGATATTCTCCAATAGGGCTTCCACTCCTTTGGGACATTCTTCTTCCCTTTCAGGGATCCCTTTAATTGATATATTTGAATGCTTTGTTGAGATCAATAATTCTCTAACCAAATGTTATTCTTTCTCTCTCTTCTTTTCTGCTGCTTTAACTACCTGGGTTAGCTCAAGAGTTTTATCCTCTAACTCTGAGATTCCCCCTCTTCATGGTCTAACAGACTGATTCTCCCTCAATCTGTTATTGAGACTTTCCACTGTATCTTTAAATTTCCTGATTGAGTCCTTTATTTCTTTCAGCTCCACCACATCCTTTCTATATTCTTTATATTGTTCATCTATTTTTTGGTTCTGTTTTTCCACTTTCTCATTAATTCCCTTTATTGCCTTTGCCATCCATATTTTAAATTCCCTTTCTGTCATTTCCATTAAGTCTTTATAGGTGAAATCCTCTGTGGTAGCTCCCTCTTGTCCCCTTGGGGAGAGGTACTCTGTTTTGGTTTTTCATGTTGTCAGAATTTTTTGGTTGATTCCTCCTCATATGTGTTTTCTTCTTGTTCATTTCCTTCCCCCTATTTTTCCTTATCACTACCTCTTTCACTTTAAATTACCTTGCCTCAGAGCTTAGGTGTTGAAGTGACCTTTTGGTATGAGGCCAAAAAGAAGAGAAGGGTTAAGAGTAAGAAGGGTGAAGGAAGAGAAGAAGAAGAAGGAGGAGAAGGAGGAGGAGGAGGGAGGGTGAAAGAAGAGAAAGAGAGCAGCAGGGGAAATGATGTTGTTTGGCAGGGTGCTATGGCCAAACCCACAACTCTAGGACTTTCAGAGGTAGGGTTGGGCAAATCCTTAGAAGTCAGGAGGTTTTTACCTGCATGGGAAAAAGCAAGACCTCCGCAGTCAAATATGAAAAGAGAAAGACAAAAAACCCCAAACCAAAAAATAATTGAAAATTTAGCACTATGTTGCAGTAGAGACCTGCCTTAGTCTCTTTTCAATAGCCAAAGCTTGAAGGATACCCAAGTCCATAAGCTCATGACCTCCTTAAGCCATATCGATGCTGTGACACCCCCACACTCAGAGAAAAGAAAGAAATAAAAATAGATAAAGAAAATTAATGATTCAATTGTAAAAGATAAAGAAGAAAAAAAGTGGTATCTTGGCTGTTGTATGAGAAATTTATGTGAGAAAGATGAGAAAAGTGGCAAAACCTCTACTAAAGAAAAAAAGGATATAAGATACCAGTTGGTACTGTGGCTGTGGTATTAGGGGAGGTCATGTCCTGTCTTTCTGATCCCTCAATTGGATCCTGGTTGCTTTGTTAGCATGTAGTCTCTGGGATTGGGGTCCTAAACTCTTGTGAAATTTCTTAGAAGCCATGTCACACAATCATTTCTGGTGCTGCTCAGCTCACCCTGAGGGTAGATGCCCAAGCTCAGCAGGCATGCCAGAATTGGCTATGCACTAGGACCCTGCGGACTGTTTCTCTCACATGCCCTTCCCACAATGGCAGCACCCACCTAACAGCCAAACTGCTGGGAGATCCACCTGATATTCAGTTCTTGCTGCTGGATAGTTTGAGTCCACCCACTTGTTTAAACTCTCCAAGGCCACTCCAGTAAGCCAAAAATCAAAAAGCCACTGGATAACCCTTTCCTTTCCCCAGTCCTCTGTGGGTGGGCTGGCTATTCCCTGCCTGTTCCCAAGCACTTGTCTTCTGTGTTGGCTTTCCCCAGCTCCAGATATTCTCGCTGGCTCTGGTAGTCCACCACTGGTGCCCCAGGAGTGATGTCCTTGGGTGGGTAGGCTGAGCCAGAGGTGGTTGGAATTTTCTTTCCTCCACCTTGCTTCTAGTAAGGAAATATTTCTGGTCTGCCATTTTGCTTCGCCCCCTGCTAAATTTCCCTCTTTTGCTGGGAACCTATGTGTCTGGGCTGTGGCCCTCCCAAGTATTTGTTCTTTTACAGCTTACCCTTGTAGGTAAAACAGAAAGGCTGCCAGAGGCTGGAGTGAGAGGAAGATTATTCCTGTATACCTCTGGGACAAGTCTCTGAGAAAGTCTTTTTCCATGGAGAGTATATCTTTGTTATGGAAAAGGTTCTGGGCATATTTCAGAAAGGTTACTCTTCCCCTCTCTTTGCCAAAGCCCTGAGGATTTTTCTCCAGTCTTCACTGTGAGAGCCTGTTATGTTCAGGGAAGTGAAGCCTGTGAAATATGGAGCCCCTGGGTGTGTGTTAGATCATGTTAGTCCACATGCAGACCTTAGTAATTTGTCAAAATTACAACTTACATGTTTTTGTTTGTTTGTTTGTTTGTTTTTACCAGTTTATGGTTCCAGTAGCTTCTGCTCCAGGTGAGCAGATCTCAGCTGTGAGACTTTGAATTTCCCTGTCTCTACAGATTACAGTGGGGAGGTTTGCACTGCAAACTTAGTTTTCTGGTAGGTCTAAAAACATCATTGATTTTTCTTTTAGTCCAACTTTTCATGATGTGAGAAGAGGAGTGATAACTTCAAGTAATTTATGCCTTGGAGGTGAAAGTGGAAGTTCCTAATCTAGTCTTTATCATTATAAATATATAAATATATGTTTTTGAGAGCCTCATTTAATGCTTTTAGTATTATATCTTGCTTTATCCTGACTTTATAAATTATCATTTGTTTGAAATATCCTAAGTCATCTTTTTGTTTTTTGCCTTCAATAATTCAACCTTTTACTGCCACACTGTCTCTATAATTTCCACCTATAGCCTTTCCTTCTGTTTTGAGAATTCTAATATTTGATTTTACAAATGGATTTGTTTTTAGCAAATATTTTTTACTTCTTCTATTTATATACAAAAATCATGTATTTGTCTTTACATTTTAAAACTTATTCTTTGTTCCTTGATTATTTCTTTTAAATATATAGTATGCTTGTATCATTTTTTTTTCTTTTTTGAGACAGATTCTCATTTTGTCACCCTTGGTAGAGTGCTCTGGCATCACAGCTCACATCAACCTCAAACTCTTGGGCTTAAGCAATTCTCATGCCTCAGCTTCCTAGTAGCTGGGACTATAGGCACCTGCGACACTGCCAGGCTTTTTTTGTTTGTTTGTTTGTTATTGTTGTCATTGTTGATTAGCAGGCTTTGGCTGGGTTCAAACCCACCAGCCCTGGTGTATGTGCCTGGTGCCCTAACCATGAGCTAGGTGTGCCAAGCCTACTAGTTATCATCTTAAGAATTTATTTTTATTTCCTTACTCATGTCTGCGGAATGTCTAAACCAGGTAGTGAGAGGCTTAAAACAAATTCTGTTACCTGTTGGCTAACAGACAATGGTCTGGCAAGGTATGATCCACAGATTGCGTGTGTGGAAGCTTCCAAATTTAGAAGCTTCTCATGCAGTAGTATAGTAAGTTGCATTCTTCTCCTGGCTTCCCATTCTCCTGGCACAGTCCTTTCCATGAGAAGTCAGGTAAGAGCGTCATGAACATACAGTAGATAGGAACTACTCCTTCATGCAAGTCATGGCATGGGATGGCATCATCCTAATTTTTTCACGCGAGTTCTCCTATCTCCTATTAGAATGCTTGGTCTTTTGTGACTGTATAGCACATTGCAGGAGAAGCTGCTTCTTGCAGGACCTCTGTGTAAAAGAGGACCTCTAAATGATTGTGGGATTTCCCTACTTCTTCCCCACTTCTTCCTAAACTTTATTTGCCGGCACCAAATTCCTCTCCATTCTCCGCACTCAGCTCCAAATCCCAAACACAATGCATGCATGCACGCGTGCACACACACACACACACACTCACTCACTACATGCCAAAGAAGTATTTTTTAAGAAAGTATTCATTAGTAACATAGAAAGTCACTTTGATAGTACTTCCTAGTGGTTATTATTAACTTTTCTCCATTTTCTCCAATAAAAAACTGCTTAAAAATAACTTTTATATTAAGGTCTTTTTAAATAAGGCAATGGATTTAAAGACTGAAAATTTTCTATTTTTTTTATAATTACACAAGATTCTCACATTTGAATTAGATAAAGTAATGAAATATATTTATATCTGTGTAGTAGAAGAGGCTTTCAATTATTATTTTGCATGTAGCCAAGCCAATGCCCTCAAGCCAATACTGCCCTATTTATTCATAAAATAACACTATCCTGATAAATCATGGAAAGGAAAAATACTATTTCTTGAAATGTATTTTTGTCTGCTTGTCAATGTTGAGATAATAAAGTATACTGCTTCAAAAACAATGGAAAAATTATTGAATTTACTGAGCTTTATTCATATGTTAACTTTCCAGTTTCTTTGGACCTTCTAAAAGGTTGGCTTACTTCCTCCTTTTTCATGGCTTTTCTCATCTTCTTCCAGATCAATTCCCATTTTCTTGAAGCTACAAATTTGTAAAATGCAGATATAAAAGTTCATAACAAAATCGGTGAAATTGTACCAGATGTGATCTATTATAACTTTTATAAGTTATTCTTCCACTAGCCTCGGAAAGCCACTATTGCTTTTAGCTCTGGTATTAACATTATACCTAATTTGGCATCTATGTGGGGCACCCTGTTTTGATTTTCAAATGAAAACAATTAAATCAATAAATTGTACTTATTTTCCCTATGAATTACACAAACTAAAATGGATTGGAGAGAAATTAAAAATTATTTCTGGAAATTCCTGTATTTCTTTTGATAACATGCCAAAACAAAAACAAAAATCAAAATCTATGACTTTCTAAGGGGCATAGATTCAAGTTTCTTTTTATTTGTTTGTTTTACTAAATATATAATATTCAACATTAGAAAAAATGATAAATTTGATGTGGAAATGTATGATTTTTATGATAATGTCCCAAAATGCATGGACAGAGGTTTAAATTAGATAGACATGAATCTTGACATTGTTGTTTTATAGTTATCTTCTAAAATTAAGGAGATGAAATGTTGTTTGATTCATTAATCTATTAGTGGTAGAAAGATTTCCTAGGATTGCTCCAGATTTCAAGGTTGGGATATAAATATCTCTCTCCCTCCTCTAACGGTATTCCTAATGTAAGCATGTTTATTGCATGCAAGTAAACTTGTAAACTTTCTCACAAATGTAAATGTCTACCTCCTTTAAGGCATCAGACTTCTGGTGTTCCAGGGATCCCATGTTGCAATTACACCACTGGAGGCTGAAGTTCCTTCAAAAACATTGATTTATGTAAGAGCAGCCATTTTTAGCAGTGCTATTTTTACTTACTTTTTTAGGTACAAATTTATTTAACAAATACCACTGAGATAAACCCAGTTATTAATTGAGGATACTGACTAATTGACACTTAAGTTTTGTACAGAATTCATTAGGGAGTGATTTAAAAACTTTAAAAATTTCATAAATAACTCCTTAAACCAGTTGTACAACTATTTTAATAAAAATACCAAAAAGGACTTAATATAGCACAAAATTAAACTAAAAATGGTATGTTATTTTAAGATCATAACATTACTTTGAATGAGATTTACTCTCTGCAAAGGCATTACATTGTTTGCCAAATCTGTTTTAATGAAATTCTTTAATATCTGGAAACAATTCAAGATCAACGTAGTCTTTGCTATTCATATATCTTAAAGGTAAACCTGTTTGTGTTTTATCTTCCATTTAAAATTCTTCTTTGGCTTTCAAAGTCTTCAGAACAAAGATAAAAGTATATTCTTTATCATGATGTTCAATGTTCTTCTTTACCTGATCTTTCTTGCTTATCTAGCTTTATCTTTTCCTACTTTGAACAATGTTCCAGCCATGCTGATGTTCTGAATAATAACTATTTGGCTCATGCTTGATACAAATCTTTGTATACATTGTGATTTTCTGTTTAGAATAAAAATCTCTGCAAAAACAAAAGACTTTGATTCAGCTAACCCTTAATTATTTTTTAAGGTTCATCCCAATCATTTCTTTTAAGAAACCTTCATGATGCCCCCAGAGGGGGCCATGTGTTTCCAGAATGCTCTGTGTTCACCTATATAAAAATTCTTTCCACAGGGTTTCACAATCATCTGTCTGTTTTCCCCACTCTGAGTAATTTTACTATAGGTTCCCTTTCCTCTATTCTTTATGTTACAGTTGTCTACATAGTGTTTAACCCGTAGTAGATACTCCAAGAATATTTTCATTAGAAGAAAAATAAAATAAAAAAAAAATGAGCTATGTGGTTTCCCTTTAATTTTAATGAACAATTTTCTTACTGTTTTTTTTCTAAATATGGTTGTCTGATAACACTGTCTAAACCCAGTACTGTTCCCATTGTCATGAACTTTCAATAACCAGATTCCATTAATTTAAAAAGGAAAATATAGGATACTGAGTTGAATTAATTGGAATGAATAAATAAAGCAAACAGAACAAAAGAATAAGAGACAAATCCCTTATCCAAAGTGCAAATAAATTTTAAGTTGGGATAGAAAGTGTTCATTCAGGACTATTAATTTTGACTAATGATATACTCCATGAACGCTTATGGAAATCTCCACTCTTTGGCTCCTGATAACCTGTATGCGATGTTGAAAAGTGCCAGACTTTGCTTTTTGCTAGTGTTTTTAGAATAGAAGATCTATTTATCTGCCTAATTGTCTACCATTTTTATCTATTGTATTTTCTCTTTGGTGTTGTATTTTGGCTCTCATACATTTATTTTGAAGTTCTATGTAAAAAACTTACTATAAATTATTTACATAGAGCAGGATATGAAATGAAATGGATATGATTATTTACATAGAGCAGGACATGAAATGCCCACGTTTTCATCATTAATGAAATATGATTTGTACCTTCAGAGCTTGTAATTGGGAATTCTAAGAAGATACAGTGATAGAGATGTCAGGAAATAGTTATTATATAGCAGTAGAACCCCCAGAGAATTTTGAGCTAGAAGAGATTTTTGAGGTCATTTACTGACTGAATATGTGTTTCCTCCTCATATTCATATGTTGAAATCCTACACCCCAATGTGGTGATGTTAGGAGGTAGGTCTTTGGAGGGTAAACCATTTGGTAAAAAGAATGCAGCCTTTATGAATGGAATAAGTCACCTTTTAAAAGAGACATTAGAGAAGAGTTTTCTCTTGGTCAGGTGTGGACACAATGAAAAGATAGCTGTCTACTTGCCAGGAAGTGGGCACTCACCAGACACTGCATCTGCTGGCATTTTGATCTTGGACTTCCCAGCCTCCAGAACTATGAGAAAATAATGTTGTTTGAGCCACTCAGTCTATGGTATGTTGTTATGGCAGCTTGTACTAAGACACTGGCATTTAGAAATAATACTTGAAGTGTTTGAAGTGGACAAAATAACAGAGATTATATGGAGTGAGAAGAGCAGAGAGCCTAAGAAAGAAATCTGAGCATTAGTAGATCTTAAGAAATGGGTAGGGTAAGAAGAGCCTAACAATAACATGAAGAAGAAATAGCTGAAGGAGGCAGAGTAGAGAAAGCAAAAAAAAAAAAAAAAAAAAAAAAAAAGAAAGGAGAAATTTTTAAGTATGAGAAGAGCCATTTACTGTATCAAGTGAACAGAAGACAATGTAAAGATGCTAGAATGTGCAAATCATTGGTGATGTTGGTTTGAGCACTTTCCATGAAGTAGAAGATATTATTGGATTGCAATATGGTATTTGAGAGGTGGGTAGAAAGATGAAGACACAGAGAAAATACTTGAAAGCTTGGTTGTCGAGTATCAGAAGTGGAGGTGGGGGCAGAATAAGGTGTTTAGTTTTTAAATGTCAGAAAGCCTTTCCACGCTGAATGTAGCAGAAGAATAGTAAGGGAATATAGTTTAGGATATCAGTAAGAGAGTTATTCCTTGAAATTGTCTAAACAAGATTTTATTTTATTTTTAATTTTAGATTAATATAAGGTAGAGACGATTAGATTACATTGTTTGTATTTGTTAGGAAAAGTTGCAGTTGTGCCTCTCCCCCAGGAGGTGTAACATATGCCCTTACATTGTGCCTATGAGGTGAGAACTCACCAATCCCTCACCCTCTTCCTTTCCCCCTCCCCACAGACTTGGTATCTGGGGGCCCTACTGTCTGGTTCATTAGACAGCTGTCTGGCTGTGTCCTTCCAGGTGGCAGGGGACTGGAGAGCTCTCTGAGATTCCTCTCATGGGGGCCCTAATCTCATTCATGAAGGGCTACCCTCATGACCTAGTTACGACCCCAAAGCCCTACCTCCTTGTATCATCACATTGGGTGTTGGGTTTCAACATTTAAATTTTGAGGGGACGCAAACATTTAGTCCATTGCATTGGGTTAAACAATGTTGACATATTTTTTATTTATGACATAATCCAAAAATTAATGTGCTCAAATATTTTGTAACTCTTATAAAGAAGCTATGATAGACAATATTTTTTAATGACTTCTCTTTCTTTCTTTCTTTTTTTTTTTTTTTTTTGGTCAGGTAGTATCCAGAAAGCCAATGGTGAATAGAGCATGCTTTAGAAAATGCTAACCTACAGAATTTTATCCAAATATTTTATTCTGGTCCCATTTTTTTCTAACCCAAACTAATGTTTTATTAACTTTTCTCTTGGCATCTTCCCCAGCCACACCAGCCTCAGACTATATTTTTACCTCTCTGCCCTCACTCTGTCTGCTGATGCTATTAGCCTAGAACAAATGTTCTTCTCTTTCTGCACTGGTACAACTTATAAATTCTATCCGTGAAAAAAGATTTTAAAATTAGGTTAGAAAGAAATAATCTTAAAATGCCCCAACGAACTTAAGCAGTGACTTCATGATGACATGATGAGGGCTTGCTTGGTGATCCTAATTTTAAAACCCTAGTAATCTGATAAATATCATAGGTTTCTTTTTATAGTTTATTTTTAATATTTGCAGGAAGATTGCCCATTTACTTGCTTATTCTAAAAAACAATTACTAAAGTAGAATACTGGTTCTTACTCATCATATCTCATGCCATACACCTAAGTTACAAACAAAATTCACAGGTGTAGTTAATATGAAACATTTCTCACAAGACAGATTTAGAATCCCCAATCAGCATGATTGGAGCTTGCAGTTGATCTAGCTTGATAATAGAAAAGATACAAACATAAATTCTTTACATGGTCCTTAGATAACACTTCTGCAGAATTAATTGTTTGCCTAGGTCTTAAAAGACGGGATAAGAAAATAAAGATTGACCTTATTGACAAGTTTCTAAAAGGCAGATTTGGGGTTGCCGATTAAACTGAAAGTGCATGTCTGCTTTAGATTGCAGAGGAAGAGGTCACGTTGTCTTGAATAGTTAAGACCTGAAATCCCGGCTGGTGGAGGGAAGAAAGATTTCTTCTTAGCTCTGCAGAAATGCGGCCCATGGGCAGGTTCAAACCCTGTTAGAAGAGGCAACTATAACTTTGCTTTGACTTGATAAAAACTGCTTTTGGAAGAGATTCTATTTGACTGGGAGCTTTGTGGACCTAGATACTAGTCATCTGCTCCTGCCACAATAACTGTCAACATTGCTTTAGAGGAATGTTTGGCTTGGAGCTGTCCTGAATGAGCTGACGGTCACATGCTAACCACAAAATAGAAAGAATACATAACTTGCACAGATTGATCTGTGGTTGACAGTTGCTTAGAAATATCTGTCTGGATGCAAAGTTTGGGCTCAAATGAATGATTCTGATAATATTGATCTTGGACTAGGCTTCATAACACTGAATAATCAAAAGGTTTATTTGTTTCTAAGACACATTCTTGAAACACAGTGTCATTTACATGGAGGAGGATGATAATATCTGCTTTTTGTTTTCACTAAGAACTTAGGACGTATGTCCAATTTCTCTAAAAGTTGTATTATAACAGTAAATATTCTGACAGTGCATTAAAACCTTGATGTTTAAGTCCCTATACCTCAAACCACAGATAGTTCTTCCCTACAGGGGTAAGCATTGATGGCAGATTGTTAGAGAGGAAGGTGGAGCATTGATGGCTCCAAATAGTTTCCTCAGTTAGGTCAAACAGAGGATAATCCTCAAATTCACAAACAGAATGATCTCACTCATAGTTCTTCTATCTTCCCATACCATCATAATTAATGTGGTATTTGGCTGAATATTTTTATTATTTTGTGTATCGTGAGATGTTATTGAACATACAATTTCCATTCACACACAAATACGTATATATATGTGTGTGTGTGTGTGTGTGTGTGTGTGTGTGTATTTTGGGACAGAGTATCACTTTGTCACCCTATGTAGGTACTGAGACATCATAGCTCACAGCAACCTCAAACTCTTGGGCTCAAGTGATTCTCTTGCCTCAGCCTCCTAAGTAGCTGAAACTACAGGCTCCTGCCACAACATTGGGCTAGTTTTTCTATTTTTTAGAAGAGATGGGGTCTTGCTTTACCCAGGCTGGTCACAGAACTCCTGAGCTCAGGCGATCCACCCACCTCGCCTTCCTAGAGTGCTAGGATTGCAGGTGTCAGCCATCGTGCCTAGTCTACACAAGAACCTCTCAAGAATATTTTTCAGGCTGAGTGCAGTAGCTCACGCCTGTAATCCTAGCACTTTGGGAGGCTGAGATAGGTGAATTGCTTGAGCTCAGGAGTTCAAGTCCAGCCTGAGCAAGAGTGAGACCCTGTCTCTAAAAATAGTTGTCATTGTGGTGGGCGCCCATAGTCCCAGCTACTAGGGAGGCTGAGGCAAGAGACTAGCTTGAGCCCAAGACTTTGAGGTTGCTGTGAGATATGATGCCACAGCACTCTACTGAGGGTGACAGAGTAAGATTCTGTCTCAAGAAAAAAAAAAAAGACTATTTTTTTAGAATTGGACATATTAGGTAAATATTTCTCTTAACCATTTATTAGCGAAGTGACTTTGGAAAAGTTATGTAATACTTGCAGATTTTCATCTATAAATTGCAACAAGAATGGTATGACCTCATAAAGTTATTGTGGAGATAATAAATGTAAAATATTTTTCATAGTATATGAAAAATACCATACTACACCCTCAATTAATAATGATGATGATGACTTTTTCTATCATTATTATTATGTTGAATAGAAAAAATTTTAAGTGAAAATGAATCACTTATTAATTAATCTTTAAGGCTAATCTGGGGTTAAACTTAAGTAAGCCTAGATCTAATACCAGGAATTCAATTTTGTAATCTGCAGCAGAGTTCTTACAAGCATTTTATATCTAAAAATTAAGCTGCTTCCACTAGCTTATGTGTAATTGGAACCATATCTTAGTGTTGTCACAAAACATTGAAGAAGAAATAATTCTCTCTCTCTCCTTCCAACTCTATGACCTTAAATAAAGTCAATTCCCTTTCTGAGCCTTTCTGATTTCTCATCAAAAATGTGCGTCTGAGAATAACTTGCAAATGAATCTTGAAGATTTTAAAGCATAAAATAAAAAACATTTCTTGTAATCAATAAGTAAACGATAAATGAAGATTATTGTTTAAAAGTTAGTTTAAAAATAATTAAGAAATTATAGAATATTTTAAGGATAACATGCTATGTGAACAAAACATGGAAGTTATCTAGGGTTATCAAGTATTTTTATTCTAATAAGACTGGCTCTTCACTAATATCCCTGAACATAAATTTTACTTTGTTTTAAAATGCATAAATAGTGCTTAACAAGTGCTAAATAATTGATCTATTAGTCTCATCATCTCCTGAAGTAATCACTTTTTTTCTACTTATACTCTCATCATTTACTTTGAGGAACTTTTAAAGATGATGATTTGGAGGAGAGCCACATCTAAAACATCTGGTTATCCTTTTCTTGAATATATCTGATGGTTCCGATGACAGGGGGACTGAAGTCTTGATGGAAAATATCGTGAATGGCTCCTAAAACTCAGGTATCATTAAGGAAGAAATATGACTCATAGATGGAGAAAATGGAAAAGAAATAATTTATATAATCAAAACTTAGGTTTCAAGGCTATTTAGGGGGTGGCAAGAGTGATAAAAACATGTCATTTGAACAAATAACAAAATAGTGTCTCTCCGTCCAATATTTGATTTCTCACTTTTAAAAATTTTTAGACAGACTCTCAGTCTCTCATCCAGACTAGAGTGCTGTGGTGTCAGCCTAGGTCATAGCAACCTCAAACTCCTGGGTTTAAGCAATTCTCCTGCCTTATCCTTCTGAGTATCTGGGAGTATAGGTGCTTGACACGAGGTCTGCCTAATATTTCTATTTTAGTAGAGATGGGGTCTTGCTCTAGTTTAGGCTGTTCTCAAATTCCTGAGCTCAAGCAATCTAGCTTCCCAGGTCTCCCAGAGTGCTAGGATTACAGCATAAGCCCCCAAGTCTAGCCTGATTTCTTAACATAAGATATTTAGGTCTGTATTTATGTTTCATGATCAAGTCAAATGAAATTAATTTATTATAGTATAGACCAGGTGAAGATGGATGCAAATGAAATAGGGTTCCTATTGATTGTTTTGATATGGGCTTATAAAATGTCTGGCATAGATGTAAAGAAAGGAATAAAAAAGCAGAAATAAATGTGTAACTAGATTCCATTAATCAAAAATTGATCATTCTAGTCAGCAAAACAAACAAACAAAACTGAGAGAGGTAATTAATTGTGGCCCTCTTTTCTGTACCAGATACTCAATGTCAATTAACCCATTCTGTTCTTTTTTTTTTTTTTTTGACAGAGTTTCATTTTGTCATCCTTGGTAGAGTGCCATAGGGACACAGCTCACAGCAACCTCCAACTCTTGGGCTTAAGCAATTCTCTTGCCTCAGCCTCCTGAGTAGTTGGGACTACAGGTGCCCACCACAACACCTGGCTTTTTCTGTTGTTGTTGTTGCAGTTGTCATTGCTGTTTTAGCTGGCTGGGGCCGGGTTTGAACCCACCACCCTTGGGATATGGGGCCAGCGCCCTACCCACTGAGCCACAGCCACTGCCCTAACCCATTCTGTTCTTAGAACAATGTTGCAACTGTTGTCTTGCCAATTTAATTTCCTCGTAAGGAAACACGAAATTTGAAGTTAAATAACTAAGCCAAGAGTCCTAGAGTCACACACCTCTATTCTAGGTGACTGGATAACCTCAACAGACAAAAATGGACCAAACCTCTGTCTTCATTGAGCTTACAGTTAGCAAAGAAACAGAGGTAAGCAACATACAGTAAGTAGATTGTATAATACATTAAAATATAGTATCATGAAAAGAAAACAAAAAACAGGTAAAAAGGGATCAGAAATCCTTGGATGGGGGAATTTTCATTTTAAATGCTATTTAATGTATCTCTGGGAAAGCATGACATCTGAGAAAAAAACAAAAGGTTGACGGTGTGAGGGAGTTAGATACGTGGCTGCCTGGAGGAAGGGGGTTTTTGACTGGAGAGCAGCTGGAGCCAATGACGTGAAGTGGGACCATCCCTGGTGTGCTGGATGGAACACAAGCAAGATCCGTGTGAGGTGTGGTGGGAACAGAGGGACCAAGAATGGGGGAAGGAGACTCAGCAGTGGAAGGGGTGCATGACAACTGGGGCTTGGACACCACTGTAAGCACTTTGGTTTATAGTCTGAGTGAAATGAGTGCTAACAGCTGGATTTCAAGTTGAAGAGTGACATTATATGGCACATGACGTGTTTTCAGGGCATTGCCCTGGCCGCCATGTGAGAATACTGCGGGATGGGGGAAGAGCCGTGGGAGAGGCAGGGAGAGCAGCCAAGATGCTATCATGCCAACCGAGGGAGAGATGACAGCTGCAGTAGAAACGGCAAGAAATAGCTGAATTCTGAATAAAATTCGAGAGCAAGCAGGATTTGCTCACAGACTGGATCTTAAGAAAAAGAGAGGAATCAAGAACAACTTCACAGCTTTTGGCCTGAGCAACCCAGAGAATGAGGCCATCATTAGCTGAGAAGGCAGAAGGTGAGGATACAAGGAGAACAATAGCCCAATTCTAGACATGCTGAGTTTGACATGTTTATTAAATATGCAAGCTGAGCTGCTCAGGAGGCCTTGCGATATATAGGTCTCCAGTTCTGGAGAGAGGTCTAGTCTGGAGAAGTTAAGTCGGGAGTCGTTAGTATGGTTTTAAAACCTTGTGACTAGATGAAAGTACCAAGAGAGTGAATGTTGATTAAAAAAAAATAGGGAAAATTAGATCAAATAGATTATTCCGTGCTATTTAAAAGCTCTCTTTTCACAATATAATATAAAATGGCTATATAAATATACATAAGATTTATCGATCTTCATGGAAAAAAACATCAAAAGTCTGAACTTGGGCAGTGCCTATGGCTCAGTGAGTAGGGCGCCGGCCCCATATACTGAGGGTGGAGGGTTCGAACCCGGCCCTGGCCAAACTGCAACAACAACAACAAAATAGCCAGGCATTGTGGCAGGCACCTGTAGTCCCAGCTACTCAGGAGGCTGAGGCAAGACAATCCCCTAAGCCCAGGATTTGGAGGTTGCTGTGAGCTGTGATGTCACAGCGCTCTACTGAGAGTGATAAAGTGAGACTCTGTTTCTAAAAAAAAAAAAAAGTGTGAACCTCACTGCTTCACAGGCCTAGATGAGGTGCTTTTTGGTCATCAACCCTATTTTCTATGCTTTGAGGAAAAATCTCCACAAACCCATCCAAACAGTTTGACACACTTTTCTTATGAATAACCTAATTTTCCAATATAAAATCCATAGAGGGCATAGTTAGAGACAGCACTAGGGAAGGTGAACATATCAACTGAATTTTCAGCATAGAATTTCTTCCAATTTCTTCCAACTGTATAAATAAGA
>NW_003852480.1:997245-998805 GCF_000181295.1 Otolemur garnettii
GCAATAAAGTGAGACTCTGTCTCTAAAAAAAAAAGAAAATGCATTCCTTTATCCTTCTTTATATGAGCTATTTTCTAACAGTTAGATCTTATAATTTATTTATTTATTTATTTGGACACAGGGTCTCACTTTGTTGTCCAGGCTAAAGTACAGAGATGTCATCACAGCTTGCTGCAACTTTGGGCTCATGCCATCCTTTTGCCACAGCCTCCCAGGTATCAGGGATGAGAGGTCTACACCACTACACCTGGATAATTTTTCTATTTTTTAAGTATAGAAATAGAGTCTCACTATGTAGTTCAGGCTGGCTTCCAACTCTTGGGCTCAAACAATCCTCCTGTCTCAATCTCCAAAAGGGCTGGGGTTCCGGGCATGAGCCATTGCACCTGGTTCTTTTAAATAAATCTTTAAAATGTGAAATCATAACTAGATTCAATTTGGGGAATTTGGGGGGTTCCAAATAGTATAGTTTTTAAAGTAATTATCACTGTGGAATGTAAATAAAGTAATAATTAATTATAAGCACTACTCTTAAACATCAGGATATCTTGTGATGCTTATAAAACAGGAATATTCCTCTCCCCTACATGCTATGGGTTGAAAAATTTGTTAATGGCCACATCTGTAGGTTCACAGTACAATGCTAAATGATGTTTACCTGAGACTGTTGCTTTTTTAATCAAAAATAAATCAGGCATATACATTCAAGATGTAATAAGAAAAACTTGTCTGCTATCCAAGAGCTGCATATTAAAATACAAAGCAGCTTCTTAAACATTAAGGATGAGTACAATACATTTTACTACAAAAAGGCACAGACTATAACCGGCTGAGATGTTCAAAAATCACTGACTTTGAAGGTCTAGTGAATTCTTTTCAGGATTTGTAATCGCAAGTAAATTTCTGATTAATAGCTCTGAATTTCAGTTTGTTCATCTGTAAAATGGGAAAGATGACATAAGAAAATAAACAATAAATAAATAAATTGTCCAGGAATGTATGTGGTGAGGATTAAATGAGATAAGGCCCGTGAAAGGGGCTTTGAAACTGTCAAGACTTGTACAAATGTTAACCTGTACCAAATGTTAAAAATAGTATTTTCTGCACGACTATATTATCTTAGTAATTTTGCCTAAGTGAAGGTGGTTGCTTGGAGAAAGGTTGGGCTTTTAGAAATTGAAGTAAACTTCTGAGATGAAGCTAGCTTGAGGCCAGTACTCCAGGCAAATGAGGAAATCACAGAAACTGTTACTTTGTCTGCTTTGGCCCTAGAAGGTCATACGTTGCTCTGTAGTTTTTGTCTCAGGTGATCAAACGCTGACCTGAAGCAACCCCAGCTCCTTGGAAGGTCCTCCCCCCTCCTTTTGTATCAACACAATCGCCCCGGTCCCTCCCCATCCTCTTTAGCCCCCAAGGAGTGTATGTGTGTGCGGAACACATCTTCAGCCCAGAACCCCCTGCTACGCCTAAGGGGAAGGTGTCGTGACGTCGCGCGGTCTGGATACCTCGTCCCTCCCCCGTCCTGGGTCCCCAGCTCCCCGCGCGGTCCCCGCAGCGGCC
>NW_003852480.1:999251-1005713 GCF_000181295.1 Otolemur garnettii
AGACGCTCCGGATGGAGAGATGCAGAGGGCCGGGGAGAATTAGGGGACTCAAGATTGGTTAGGGGGGCTCCTTGTGTTGTTTTGTTTATGAAGATCTTCCAGTCTTTGCGGCTGTCCCCTTTGAAAGACTGGGAGTGGAGACGCAGCAGAGTGCGGAATTTCTGTCGCCCCCTCCCAGCCTGAGGGCAGCCCTCCTGGCTGCCCGGTGAGGATGCGAAGGTGCGAGAAGTACCTGCTGCTGTCGCCAGAGGTGTCTGCAAGCACCTGCCGCTGTGGGATGGGGGAAGGGGCGTCCGGTCGCTAAGTTGACAGAGGAGAGCCTTGGTGGCGGGAGTCTGTCTGATAAGCCCCCTCTGTGGTCTTCAGTTTCGAGGACCCAGGCAGAAGTCCCCCTGGCTTGTCTTCAGTGTGTAAAAGATAATATGGGGTGGGGTGAGGGAAGTCCTGGGGAAAGGGACTTGCAAAATTATGACACAGGAGAAGCCAATTTATAAAGATGAGACGGGAATTAAGTTAGTGATGATGAATGTGACAGGTCTTACCCTGCAGAAAACAATGAAAGAAAACCAAATTACAGTTTGGAAATGAAGGGTGCTGAAGAGGTTTAAACAGTCCAGTGTGAGCAGATCCTTGACCGCCCTCCCCCTTTTAGACTCTCTGGCAAGAATGTAATTCCCATTCGAGCAGGAGAAATGTTATTAAAATACGGCTAAGAAGATTATTTGAAAGAGTGTAAGCACACTTGCTTTTTGATTTCATATCATGTCACCTAGAATTTCTGGAGTTATCTTTTTGATTATTTATGTTCTTATCACATAAATGGGAAAACTCAAAAGCTAGTTTAATACGCACCTTTTGGAGGTAAAAGGTAGCTTGCAATTTTGACGTGTATAGATAAAAAAATATGACGAATCTAGAGCGTGGAACTCTTTGGTGCTAATCTTTTATTTCCGTCATTTTTTTTGTTACTTGGAGTTTTCTTTCTAAAATACTTTCTTTGTTTTTGAAAAAATGCACACATACATTCAAAATTCAAGATTTACAGACACTTTAAGAGAAAATTAAAAAAAAATGTACTGGCCCAAGATAAGTATTTTAATACTGTTATACACCCTTTCAGCCATCTTTCTAAACATATTTTGATATACTGTGCAATTCAATATCAGTTTACAATTTACTATAACCACAGAATCAGAAATTTTACAGAGTATTCTACTATATCTCAATGGGATATTGTTTTTGGCATGCAGTTATTTAAACTGACTTTTAATGCTACATAAAAAAGACTTTACTGTTCCTATATAAAAGGTACTGTAAATAAATAGTGAAGTGTCGCCATGTAGGACTGAGCCAGGAGGATGTGATGTGCAGGTGAATTGCCCTCTGGGTTGTAAGAATCATACTCCTTAAGGGGACAGTCGTACAGTCATCTCTTCCTTCATAAATGTAAACGTTTTCTTGTTCTCTCTTGTAGATCGGCCTTCTGAAATTTAACTTTTCAAGATGAAGTTTTTATTGGCGATGGCTTTTTTTATTTTAATTTCCTTGTGGGTTGAAGAAGCCTGTTCTAAAGAAAAGTCTTCCAAGAAAGGAAAGGGGAAAAAGAAGCAGTATCTGTGCCCATCGTATGTTCTTCATGTCTTATATTCTTATATGGAGAAATGTTGTTGCTCTTTTTATGAAAGTAAGGTGGTTTATTAAAATGCATTTGAGCAACGCTTTTGGATCAGAAAATAGCAGCTTGTTTCACAGGTAGATAATGACAGCGTGAAGAGAGGTGCTGAATGTGAGTTAATTCTCAGTGTTCCAGGTAGAGTTTTATAAGGTTTTGTTCTCACCGTGGATTTATATAATTCTTATACATCTTTACACAAGTTCAGAAAAAGTTACTGATATTTCATACGTTAAATGTGCAACTTTTATTGGATTCTGGAATTCTATGTTTTGAGCAAGTACCTGTTCAAAAGATTGTTTATTCGTGGACTATTCAAGGAAGATATATTCATGAAATAGGAGATAGCTAAACTATGATCCTAAGGTCTATTTAGTTCATATTGATGCATGGCAGAAGAAAATACACATGACAGAATCAATTTTATATTTCAACATTTGTTTGTAAATTAGATATAATAAGGGTATTATTCAAAAACATTAAATTTGACACTTACAAAATCATATTTAATATGCACCTTTGGGGGGTAACATGTAGCTTGTAAATTTAATGTGTATAGATAAAAAGAATGATGAATTTAGAGTGTGGAATTCTTTGGCGGTAATCTTTTACTTGGGATTAAATTTATAAATATAAATCTAAATACAATCCCCCCCCCCCGAAGAGACAAAGTTTTGTGGCTTAGACTCCTTGTTTTTCATAGGAATGGTTAATATTACTGGTGAATAAAAGCAAACAATATTCAATAGTTAGATTACATATATACAATTGAATAGTATATATGTAAATAACTTTCAAATATGTAATGTGCTTTTAGGTAACAATGAAACACATGCGCTGATCTGGGAAAAAAATGAAATTGTCATTACTGGTCATTTTTCAAGTAAGATTTCTTAAATGTTATACTGATCGTAGATAACATTTTATTCCAGCATTATCATATTCAAATGTAGATTGTTCTCTTTCTACAAATGTCCTGTAAGAGATATTAAGGTACATTTTGGAAAGTATATTGCATAAAGAAAGGACATTAGAATTGGTATTTTGCAGTGGCTATTCATGAGAATATGTGAGATTAAATCTCTGGAGACTGTGTAAAGATCCACACAAAGTCCAGCATTAAATAAAGCTCCATATTGAAAAATATCTCCTAATTTTCAGCTTCAATAGTCTTGTGTATTCTAGTGCTACACAACATGCTGTGATATCAGGCTATGTTTCTGGGTGTATGACGCAGTGGCCCTGAATTGTGTTCCTGTATTCTTCCTTGAATATCTGCCCAGTTGGGTATAAATTGAGGACAGTGTGGGCAGGTTCAGGAATAACCACAATCTAGAACTATTGCTTCAATTCACTGTTCACAGTGCCACAACCTGGGAATTAGCATTTCAGGCAAGTAGACATCGTCAAGCTCTTCCCAACTAAAAGGACACATTTCCATGTTTTAGACATAATTTATGTATCTGAACCTTTCCTTTGATGAATGTTGCCATATTGACACAAACGATCTTATGTGTCTTATGGCCATGGTGATTCTATATGTGAAGTCAAGCCATCTTGGATCAGTCGAGTTTCTCTCTATGAGGAAACTGATCAGGTTCTTGGAGTCTTCCCAACACCCCTCTCCTCCTGCCCTCATCAAATGTCATAATCAAATTGTTCTGAAGATGGCAACAGCAAGTCTCCCAACTACTGTATGTCTTACCAGAGTGTTTTAGAGGGCATTCTGTCTCTTTTTCAGAACTACACTCATAAATTGCCTGTATGTAGACTGGCTGCATATGATTATAATGTCTACAATTATTTAAGACAGATTTGGAAAGTTAAATTTAGTAGGTAAAAAGTGAAACAATCAAAGTTCTCTTTGGTGAATATGGAAATCTTCAAGTGGAAGGCCCAACGTACACCTGTAAAGCCAAAGTCATAATATCTTAGATATGTTGAATAATTAATAGAAATTTTATATCATAGTTTTAAATTTTTTATTATTTCATAATTATGACACTAGATAAAGTCTTAGTAATGGTAGCAAAGGTGATGCTGGCAAATATCTAACTCATTAAAAGGAAAATGTGAAGAAGATGTGAAGAATATCTAACTCATTAAAAAGAAGAAGTTGAGTATTTTTATTTGAGTATTTTACTAGCATTCTGGCTTCGTTATCACTGAATTAGGAACTTAGAAGACTAGAGTTGTCCCAGACTTTGACTGGATCCATTACATCAAATTTCTTCTGATATCCAGGTTAAGAATCTTAGCTATACTAGTGGTCTGTGAAAGAATAGGCAAATTATTAGTATTAGAGAATAAGCTAGTTTTTTTTAAATCTTGTGTGGGTTGATTATGTATAAAACATCTTGATTAAGAGAAATGTTTGAGATTACAAGAGCTAGGAGTACAGACCACCAAAATACTCCACAATATGGTAAAATTTTTGCCCAGGTGATATTTGGATTTATTTAAACTTTTGTTTCTTATCTGTAGCCTTGGGAGGCAAGGAAGCATATAAACATAAGCAATCAGAAGTACAAGTTTTCCATTTGAGTGTTATAACAGCAATATTTTCCAAAGATTATAATAGAGGAAACATATTTTAAAATGTAGGAGAAGGTTGGGTTCCTTGATATTCTAGGCTATAATTTTGATGTTGAACTTGAGTCCTATCATAAACTTTTCCAGGCCTCTTTGCTATTTCCCTTTTTTGACCCACATTGTTTCGCGCTGCCACAAAATGATAAATTAATGCTATTATTGGTTATTTTTTGATGTGTAAGTAGAGCAGCAGTACCAGGTTGATAAAGTACCTGATAAATTTGTGTCCAAAAAATTTAGAAATTTAATGTGTATTCACGAATACGAAATAAACTTTAAATTAATGAAAATATTTTAGGTGAATCTTTGGACTCATAGTTACCTTTTAATTTTACAGCTTGAATTTGACTTGGTCTTTTGTCTGTTAGACTGCCCTCTGATTTTCCATTCTACCTTCCTGGTTTTGGCCAAGTCCATGACTGTAACTATCACTTATTCACTGTTAACTCCTAAGTCTCTATGTCCAGCTCAGACCACTCTATAAAGAGTATCCCACCCTTACATCCAGCTTTTCAACCCGACTGTCCCACCCTGACTTCAGACTCAGCTTGAAATGATAAAACCTGAATTCAGAACTTGTCTTCATCACTTTCTCAGCAAAAGACATGCCTCCTTTACCACCCAGATTATTAGTAAAATCCTGGGGATCACCCTAGACCTTCTCTTTTTATCTTAGCCTTTTTAGTGGACTCCTTCTGAGTCCCCCTGCTTCTTATCTTCCTCTGTCCATGCATATTCTACACTAGCCCTATAGTGTATCCGTCACATTTTAAATCCAGTCAGGGTAATTTCCATATTGAGAGATTTTCAGAACGTCATGGCTTTCTGGTAAGGTTGCAATTTCCTTTCCTTTCTTTTTCTTTCCCCTTTGCCCTTCCCTTCCCTTCTCTCTTTTCTTTCCCCTCTCCTCCCTGCTCCCCTCTTCCTTTCTCTTTTCTTTTCTTTCTTGAGACAGAGTCTCAGTCTGTTGCCCTGGGTAGACTGCTGTGGCATCATAGCTCACAGCAACCTTAAAGTCTTGGGCTCAAGCAATCCTCCTGCTTCAGCTTCCCAAGTAGCTGGGACTGTAGGCGCCTGCCACAACACCGAGCTAGTTTTTCTATTTTTGGTAGAGACGTGGTCTGGCTCTTGCTCAAGTTGGTCTTGAACTCCTGTGCTCAGGCAATCCACCCACCTCAGGTTCCCAGAGTGCTAGGATTACAGATGTGAGCCACCATTCTCAGCCAGGTTGCAGTTTCTTGGCCCATACACAAGGCTCCAGATGGAACGGCCTCGACACCTCAGTAGCATTTTCCCATCCATTCCAGTCCCTGCCCCGCCCAGCCCTCAGGACTCAGGTCTCCTACACACTTGCTCTTTAACAGCTCTGCACGTGTTCCTACCTTTTCCTAAAATGCCAGTACTTTCTTTCTTCCTTAGTTATTGCCTGCTTCAGGGCTCTTATCCAGATTGGTGCCTATAATTACCATTTGTGCACTGTCACTTCCTAAGTGTATGTCCGGCCCAGACCTCCCTGAAGAACAAGAACCACATCCATAGATCCCATATTTTAATCTGATGGTCCCCAAATGCCCTCAAACTTAACTCAGACTCAAATCCCTGGCACTCTGAGGTAGATAACTATATTCTGTGCCTTCACACTTCCATAATTGCCTTCAATGTTGATAGTACCATATGTCAGTCATAAACTGTAATTGTCTGCCTTCCCCACTAGATCGTAAGCTCCTTGAGAGCAGTGTCTTATTTCACTCAATTATCAGAGAACAAACATAGCACCCAGCACAAAATATACATATAATAAAAATTTGTGTAAATCGTGAATCTAAATTTTAAGGTCTTTGATTATATCTTATTAAGTCATTAAGTCTTGATTTTGTCAAGTTACTTGAAAATAAGTTATATGATCTCTATTGTACAATGTTTAGAAATATGGTGTCAATAAAAGGAAAATTGGGTGAGTTGCTTAACTAAATACGTGGAGCATCTTATCTTCATTCTGCATTATGTTTCCTCTTGAAATTTTGGCCTCATCATAGTCAACATTTTTTCAATGATTAAATCAAACTATACAAAAGAAATACTCATCTAAACTGAGGATGTGTGATATTGGGACAGGTAGTGAGTGTGTGGGACAGAACTAGGATCCAACATGATTTTAAAGGTAAATGTGATAGGCTAAGTCTAAAAGGATGGAAGTA
>NW_003852480.1:1006057-1006975 GCF_000181295.1 Otolemur garnettii
GCTAAAAGCAGAAAAGCAGAACTAATGAACAGAAACACGGGGAGTAATATTTTTGGCTCCAAATTAAGAAGAACTTTGTAATAGAGTTCTGCCTAGGTGTAATTGATTGGGAAGGGAGGCAGAGCAGCTCCCTGTATTTGGAAGCGCTCAGGCTTCCAATTATGTGGGATATAATTACTTGGCAGGCATATTTCAGAGAAAGTTTGAGCATTGGATAGGTGGTTAGACCAGATGGCATGTGAAAGGTCATTTCAACTTCTAACAGTTTTAAAATCCTATGATTCTAATGTATTGCATTTGATTATAGCCTTATGATTATCCAATAGTAGAATGACAGAATCATGTTTTTAAAAAGTTTGTCTTGATCTGTTTATTAAAATATGTCTGCCTTTATTTTTGGAGGATAGACACGTAAAATATACTTAGGTCTTGTTTTAATAGTAACTATTTAAAAATCTTCAGTAGCAGAATTTCAAAAGATGAAAAGTTGATTAGAAAATAGTATGGATAATCCATACAGTGGATACCCTTGAATCAAAACTGCCTGTGTTATTCCATAATATATCTAGATATTATTTTTCCTGATTTTTAGTTTTGTCTTTTCTTACTATTTTCGAACAGTTCCACTTTAATGACATGCTAATCAATGAAATTAATTATCTTCCATTTCCAAATAATTCCCCAAGTTTTGAAATTGGTATCCTCATGGTTTTAGTTACTCAGGCATGAAACTTAAACAGGACTCGCCTTTCCCTTGACATGATCTGTATCTGCCATGGTCAAGTCGGTCTTCATTGTACCTCCTCTTACCATCATTTTTAACATATTCATTATAATATTGCCTATTCACCCCATTTTTTCTTTGCTCATCATTATTCATCTGAACATACTGGTTCTATTTTTATCTTGTGATTTTTT
>NW_003852480.1:1009460-1010787 GCF_000181295.1 Otolemur garnettii
CTGGCATTGGGTCTTCTGTCCCAGTCCCAGATTTTTCTTTAATGTTCTTGCCACTGTGTTTATACAGAGGGTGCCAAAAAATGTATAAACATTTTAAGAATGAAAAAAAACTTTTAAAATTGTGGTACTAATAACAAAAGATGAATGCAAGTCATGTTTGAGCAAATCTTGTAATAGTCGAGGTTAGACATGACTCAGATGTTGCGATTTTAATATAGTTTTTTCTTTCTTGAAATGTGTATCAATTTTTTGTCACTGTCTGTGTTTATTTAACCATGACCTTCACCACTGGGAACATCTTACCTTTTGATTTTCACTTAGCTTTTGTATATTTTGTATCATTTTAAAGTTCTATATTGAGTTACCTTATGGTATTTTATATATATTTAAAGTTCATTAAAGTTTTTAAGATGCCAGTAAGAAAACTAGCCACTGTAAAGCTTTAATAATTACCTACTAGTTATGGGAAACTTGGTTACGTAACTGGTCTCAGCAAAAGCCTCTTACTGCAACAAACAGTGCAGTAATGGGAGAGACGGGTCTTCTCGGGCTTCATGAGACTTGGACCGCAGTGGGCTGAGTGGAGAGGAGAAGGCAGTTGTAAGACATCAGTGTAATCTTCCCCCAGCACATGCTTAAAAGGCATGTGTATTCAACAACGTGTGTTTTAAAATAAAATAATCTTTTGGAAACAAGCAAATAGACAAACCCAGCCTTTCTAAATAATAGAATGTTACTTTCTGAACACATAGTCTTATGAAATTTTCTCCTCAGTAGACCTTTGTGTTTTGCCACATAAGAAAAGTAGTCAGTGGTTTAATTAATAGGATTCAATATGGGATGTTAGTTACCAAGGAGAGTTTCACACATAAATAAGAACTCATTCATTCCTGAGCTACTATTGTCAGAAAACAGTATATGACTTACTTCTTCTCCATACTTCTTGTATATGTGTAAGATCTTCACTATCTAAAAAAGGAAGTGAAGTACACTTGGTTTCCAGGGATAAAAAGCAGTAGGCTCATTCTTTAGAGATAGAACAGTGGGATGTCTTTTAAACCACAATGAGAAATTTAGACACACACATTTATTCTCTGACATAGGATGTTATATAAAGACTTTGTTTTAGCTGTTTGAAGATTGCAATATCATCTTTTAGTCGCTTCCTGTGGTCTCTCTGCTTTCTGCATGAACCTATGCCTGCGTGCGTTTGTTCCCTCTGTGTGTGATACACAAACATCATAATTAAAAGCAAAACTTACTTTCTGTGTATTTTTAAAAACATTTTTTTTTCTTTTTGAGACAGAGCCTCAAGCTGTTCCCCCTG
>NW_003852480.1:1011716-1013945 GCF_000181295.1 Otolemur garnettii
TTCTATTCCTACCTAGACAGTACTCAACAGAAATATGTGTTCTGTTCACCAAAAAATGTGGGCGAGAATGTTCACAGAAGCACCATTTGTAATTACCAAAAATATAATTCATTTTGTAAACTTAGCACTGCTTTTTTAACTCAGAGGAATCAAAATTTTTTTTAGATTTTAAAATAATACGTAACACACAACGTAGGTTGGAGAACTGGAATTTTGGTAGCCCTGATATAGATTGAGTTGGCTGGAATATGAATCCAATGCAAAAGAAAAATGTTATTTTGAGCTAGAATTAAAATATCTGCCATAAAATTAACATATTTCTGAAAATATTGTGCATTTCTTTGCTCATAAAGATTCAGAATACATAACTCAATTCTGGACTATCTGTGGAATGAAAGGGAGTAGTCATGTAGATATGTCTAAGTTAAAACCTACTAATCATAGAGATATCTAAGTTTAGATATCTCTAAATGATTAGTATTTTGAGTTTAGTTCTGATGTTATATTCTGGGAGTTCACAGCTGTTAGGCCATGATTTAGCATCAGCTAGTTGCCAGGTTACAGCCCAGGTTCTGGGGATGTAGCTGTGAACAAAACAA
This sequence comes from Otolemur garnettii, assembly GCF_000181295.1. Lineage (NCBI taxonomy): Eukaryota > Metazoa > Chordata > Mammalia > Primates > Galagidae > Otolemur > Otolemur garnettii. The sequence continues at coordinate 1,012,316 of NW_003852480.1, forward strand.
AGTCCTCAGGAAGTTTAATTCCAGTAAAAGACAGAAAATCAACATGCAAATAGGAATTTTCAATATGTTAGCGGGTAAAAAGTGCTACAGGGAAAAATAGAGCCAGCGAAGAGGCAACAAGAGTCTAGAAATTGCTGTTTTATCTATGGTGGTGAAGAAAATGTGCTTCTGAGGGGCAAGATTTGGGTAGAGAGTTAAAAAAGAAAAGTAAAGATGAGGGCAATGGAAACTTCTAGAAGAATAGATTTTCAGGGAAAGAGGTAGCAAATACAAAATTCCTTTGGCAGGCTTTATGTATTCTAACAACGGTGCGGAGCCCAGGAAGAGGGTGCATGAGGGAAAGGAGTTCCATGAACCCCAAGGCTCCGCAGTGTTTCTTGGTGATTTAGTCAAAGGGCTATGAAGGGGAAATTGTTTCATTTCTCAATTTCCATTCTGGCTTCTCTTTGCTTAATTCCTGGTTTTTAAGTTGAGGTTTGTAGTAGCCCACAAAACATTCCTCTATATTAACCAGTGCCATAGATTTCTAGAGAGCATTAGAGTGAGGGCATGGATTTAGAAAATAAGATACGTGAATTTGCAGTAAGTATAAATGTAAGAAATCAGGATATTCTACATTTTTGCTTTAGCAAACAACATATTAATAATTCAGCTGGTTTGGACTCAATTAGGTTTTTTCCCTGACTTTTTGTCTTATTTATGTAGCATAGATTTCTTTTCCTTTGGTGACTATGACACAAAATAAATTACTGTGAACTGGTTAGACACAAAGTATGAGGTACTTTTTTAAGCTCTTTGTTTTTATTGCCCAATTTAATTCTGGGAAAATGTCTTTTATGAAGAAAGGATTTTCTCGAATTATTATACTTGTTTACAAAGTATCTAATTAAAGCACAGAGATTTAACGTCCAAAGCCACACTGCTAGTCAGTGGGAAACCAGCATTCCCATTCAGTCTGTCTCCAGAATTGGTGGGCTTAATCATTCACGATGCATCAGAATCCTTTTTTCCTATTTGAAGACCAGAACCTTTGGTATATGGTTTAGGAAGTCTCAAAATTAATATGCTGACAATTTAAAATTTGTTATAAATTCATGTAGAAAATGTTTCTGTAACAATGGCATATAACAATTCAAAGAGTAAAAATAAACACCTATGTACCCATTACTGTGCCTGAAAATTGGACCATTATTATCCTTGTAATTTTGACTGCATGAGATACAAGTGTATGTATCTATAACAAATGTTTGCCTTTTGTATCTTTTGCTTTTTTAAGAAAATTTTGATGAGCTATGATCTGTGGCACCAAAATTTGCCCACCAGATTAATTCCCCTATTTTTTAAAAAGTTGAGCTATAATATTTAGTAAAATGAATCTTAATGGTATAGCTGAATGACTTTTTACATATAGCTAATGAATCCACCACTCAAAGATACAGACCATTACATTACTTAAGCATTAATTTTTAACTCAACTTGTTAATATGCTACTTAGGATATTGCATCCTCATTTATAAGTGAAATATGTTTGTAATTTCTCCTTTATAATAAATATTTTCTCCAATTTGAATATCAGGTGTATCCAGATGAAGTAGAATGATTTTGAAGTATTTCTTCTTTTTCTATTGTC
>NW_003852480.1:1014177-1038735 GCF_000181295.1 Otolemur garnettii
TTATCTTCATTTGTTCTTTATGAGGTTTTTGTCTCTAGTCCTTATCATAAACATTGTTATTGTTATTAAATTTTAAGCCTTTTTCATTTTGTGAAGGCAAAAAGTGGAAACTTAATAAACACATGTATATATTAAAAAAAATTTAAAAAAGATACAGACAATTTCTAGTAGTTTTGAAATTTCTCACATGCCATATACTGGTTAATATCTCCTTCCTGATATTAATAGCCACTCTGACTTTTATTACCTTAGGTGGTTTTGCCAGTTCTTGACCTCCATGTAAATGAAATGATAACAATGTTTACTCTTTGGTAACTGGCTTCTTTTGCCCCACATTGTATCTGTGAGATTTTGCCCAGGTTGTTGGTGTAGCAGCAGTTCCTTCTTTTTCATCGCAGTGTAGTATTTCATTGTTATGAATACATGGTAAGATAATTACCCATTTTAATGCCAAATGAAAAAACAAATTCAAAATAAAGTAAGGAGACTTTGTTTAAAAAGACTATTGCAAGAAGAAAGATGCTCTGACTTAAGGTCTTTCAGCTTCTCCAAGGTCAGGCAGAAAGGGCTTCTCTTCTGTAGGAATAAGAGGCTAGGAGGAGTCAGGTGCTGGGAAATGGGGTGAGCATCGTCTGTCTGTGCTGTAAGCTGGCGCTGAGGAGGGTCCATTAAGGAGAGTTGGCTCATTTGTAAGCATGGATACTAACACTAGAAATTGCTTCTTTGTAACAGAAGGATGTTTTTCCGTGATTGCTGAACCTGAGAGGCAAGAGAAATTTGATGGGCACATGGGGAGGAGAGAAGCTGAACTAAAGCTTGGCAAAGTTAAGTTAGGGAGCACTTAGTTGAGATTGGTCAGTGAGGACAAATAGTTCAGCTATTCATTTATGGGATGAAGACGGGGAGTTTGATCTGTGTCTGTTATTGTCATAGGCAAACAAGGGGGTCATTGATGAGTCCTGTCTAGGCCATTTGGGGAAGGATAGTTCTTTGTAGTAAGCAAAAGAATGGGGTATGTCTTAATGGTTTGCAGTGCCAAGAGCTCAGGTAGAGTTCAGGTATTACTATTACTATTATTGATGAGTACCACATATTCATAACGTTTTCAGTTGGGCCATTATGATTAAAGATATTATGAGCATTTTTATACACGTGTTTTGCCGAACCTCAGAATTCATATCTTTTGGACATACACTCAAGAATAAAATTTTTGTGTCTTTGGGTTTATGTACATTGGACTTTACAAGATACGGATAATTTTTCAATTATTCTCCTATCATCAGTAAAAGTCTCAGTTGCCATACTCCCTCAGCAAAACTTGATATTAATGGTAATCATTTTGGTTTTAGCCATTTGGCACCAGTACAATGGACTGTGGTTTTAAATTACATTTCTTTGATGATTAGTGTTGGTGAACACCTTTTCATATGTATGTTGGACTTTATCTTCTTTTGCAAAATAACTTTTCAAGTGTTTGCCCACTTTAAAAAAAATGTTGAATTTATTACTGTCTTTTGATGGACTGAAGAATTTATTTATTTATTTTTTGAAGACAGAGTCTCACTTTGTCACACTTGATAGAGTACTATGGCGTCATAGCTCACAGCAACCTCAACATATTGGGCTCAAGTGATTCTCTTGCCTCAGCCTCTCAAGTAGCTGGGACTACAGGTGCCTGCCACAACGCCTAGCTATTTCTTAGAGACAGAGTCTCTTTCTGGCTCAGGCTGGTCTCAAACCTGTGATCTCAGGCAATCCACCCACTTTGGCCTCCCACGTGCTGGGATTACAGGCATGAGTCACCATGCCCGGCCACAGAAGAATTCATTTCTAATGAAGTTTGATATGTTACTCTTTTATGATTAATACTTTTGCATTTTATTGAAGAAATATTTCTCTACTCCGAGGTCTGGAAGGTAAATCTTTTTTTGTTTTATTTTTTGGAAGGAGCTTGGTTTTTTTATATTTCACATTTAGATCTGTCATCTATTCCAATTTATTTTTGAGTATGATGTAGAATATTGTTAAGACTCATTTTTAGAATAAGGATGTCTCAGTTTTTGTTTTTTTTTTTATAGTTTTCGGCTGGGCCTGGGTTTGAACCCACCACCTCTGGCATATGGGGCTGGTGCCCTACTCCTTTGAGCCACAGGCACTGCCCAAGAATGTCTGAGTTTTGCAGCACATTTACTGAAAAAATCCTGATAGAGTACTACCAAACAGCGCTTGGGCCTTTGATGTAAATCAGTTACCTGCTTCTCTTTTCTGTCCCACTGGCCTTTAGTGCTTACCCTCCTGCCAGTGCCACACTGTCTTACTACGGTCGCTGAGCGCCTGGCAGGCTACGTCCTGTCTAGCTTGTTCTTGTTCAGCATTACCTTGGTAATTCCAGGTCCTTTGCATTTCCCTACAAATTTTAGAATTAGCTTTTCCATTTTAATACAACAGACAAGGCTGGGATTTTTATGTCATAACGTGGACTAAATGTTATTTTTATTTTATATTGAAACATTAACTTAGAAAGTAAATAAAAAGAAAGACACATGAATAAAGGCAAAGTAAACATATACCAATGGGAATGAAGTGATTTACCTTAACAAAGGGATAACCTAGTCTTTTTGTAAATTTCAAATTAACATGAGAGTGCAAATGTTCAAGTTACATTTTTTTCAATTCTCAAGTTAAATTCAAGTTGTAGTCGAGTCTTTCACCCAGGGGTTATGCTGAACACCATCATCTTGTGCACATTAGGTGAGATCCCGCCAATTGCCATCTCTCTTTTCTCCCCTCCCTCCCCCTTGCTAAACTATATTTGTGTTTTATCTTTTGTGTGGATGTGTAGTTGTCTATATGTTGCTTTCATATGTGTACTGCGTATATTGGATACTTTTGTTTTCCATTCTTGAGATACTTTACTAAGAAGAAAGTGTTTCAACTCCATCCAGATAAACACAAAAGATTCGAAGTCTCCATCTTTTATGGCTGAATAGTAAGTACTCCATGGTATGCACATACCACAGTTTCTTAATTCATTCATGGGTTGATGGGCATTTGGATTGCTTCCACAGGTTGGCAATTGTGAACTGAACTGCAATCAACATTCTGGTGCTAGTGCTCTTGTGGTAAAATGACTTTTGTACTTTGGGGTAGATACCTAATAATGGGATCGTGGGATTAAATGGAAAGTCACCTGTGAGTTCTTTGAGAATTCATCATACTTCTTTTCCACAAAGGTTGTATTAATTTGCAATCCCACCAGCAGTGCCAAAGTGTTCCCTTCTCTCCACATCTGTGCCATCCACTACACCATCTGCAGTTTGGGGACTTTGTGATGTAGACTAATCTCACTGAGTGAGGTGATGTCTCAGAGTGGTTTTGATTTGCATGAGCATTTTTGATGCTGAGCATTTTTTCATGTTTCTTGGCCATAGAATCATCAACTCTTTTATAAATGTTTTTAGACCTGGCATAATGATTAGGTGAACCATACTAAAAACAAACCATAGCATTGAATAGTATACTTTGAAGAATGGAAACTTAGGACTTTCTGTTTCTTACCTTGTGTGCAATTATCATTATGAATCAGGGGTGGAATTCCATGAGGGCAAGTGTTTTGGTATGTTTTGTTTGCTGGTGTTTTTCAATAGCCTAGAGAAATTCCTAGCTCTAGCAGTCACTCACTAAATATTTATTGGATGACTGGATAGATCTACATGTACCAATATTCAGAATGTGTGTTCTATTTAAGTATGTGTTTTATGAGTGGCACATAGTTAGAATTTTTAAAAAATTTGCATTGAAAGAATATTTGTTCACCAAAAGCAGTGTTAAGAAAATACAGAAAGTTACAGCTGTTGTTAATCATTTGCTAAAAGTACTGGGTATTGCATCATAATAGTTTTAAAACAAATTTTAAAAGCAGTCACATTCATATATTTCTGGTTACCTATAAGCTAAATTGTTTATAATACAATGCAGTATATTTCATTTTTTTTTTTTTATCTACTAGGTACTCCTATGAGACCTCTTAATATCTGGTGGACACCTAGGAAAAGTTAGCTTGAAACGTTTAAGGAGGAAACTAAATCTGTCTGACTCAGTCTTTAAAGGCAAATAGTCTCATTTATATTATCATTTCCCTTCATTCCTTCCCCGCCTTACTGTGAAGGAATTCTCCTCTGTTCCACCTAAGGCTAATTCTACTCTTGTATCCTGCTTTGTGGGTACAATGTGAAATTGAAATTAACTTTTGCAAATTTATCCTTCAACTGGATCTTTTTTTTTTTTTTAATGTACTCAGGTTTCTCATTACTAATGAAAAGAAAAATGTCAATACTTCTTAACCCTGTGCCCATCTTTAGTTGTCACTGTGTGTTTCTCATTGTTCAGAGTTTATATAGTCAGACTTTTCTTTTGTTGGGGGGAGGAATAAAAAAACTAGATATATTTTGTTAATTTCCAGAGTTGAAATGGTTAGAGACTGTATTCACTGATGTTTCATCCTGATGATCTTTAGTTTTTATCATTTTATGTACCAGATTCTCCTTAAAAGAAACCCAAGAATTTATAGTTTGTTTCCAAGCAAAAGCTATGCAAATAGTTCAAACAATAAGCCAAATTAATTCAGTAAAAGAACGCAGACTAATTTTGACTGACTTTTTTCTATACTAAATTGAGTGATAGATAATTAAAAGTCATTGTGCTGTATGTATACGGCATAGATTGGGGGAGAATTATCAATAGAGAATTTTAAAATATATTTTACTATGCAAAGACCACTTGACATGAGATCTACTCTCTTAACAGGTTTTTAAGTGTAGAACACTGAATGTGTTTTAAAATGTAAAGCACGGGCACAGATCTAGAAGTTGTTCATCTTGTGTAAGTGAATCTTCATACCTCCTCCACAGCCAATTGCCCATTTCCCCCTGCTCAGACTCTGGAAATGACCATTTTACCGTCTGCCCTTGTGAATTTATTTTAGATTCCAATAAAATTGAATCAGATGGTATTTGTCCTTTTGCATCAGGCTTATTTTACTCAGCATCCTTTCCTCAAGGTTCATCCATCTTGTCACAGACTGTAAAATTTCCTTCATTTTTAAGGTTGAAAAATATTCTATTTTATGTTTAAACCATATTTTTTTATGCATTCTCTTTCTTGATTATTATGCTACAATAAATATGGTAGTGCTAATATATCTTTATTTCAGTTATTTGGGGTAAATAGAAGTGGGGTTGCTGATGATGCAGTAGCTCTATTTTTAATTTTTTTTTTTTTATTTTTGCAGTTTTTGAGGGCGAGGCTGGGTTTGAACCCGCCATCTCCAGCATACGGGGCTGGTGCCCTACTCCTTTGAGCCACAGGCGCCACCCTTTATTTTTAATTTTTGGAGGAAGTTCCACGCTGGTTTTCATGGTGGCTACCTCATTTTGCATTCCTACCAACAGTGTACAAGGATTCATGTTTCTCCACATCCTTAGAAACACTTGTCTTTAAGAAACAAAACATTTAATGCTAGCCACTTATAGGTGTGAGGTGACATCTTGTTGTGATTTTGACTTGCATTTCCATGATTAGTGATATTGAACAATTGAACATCTTTTAAGAGACATGTTGGCCACTTGTGTGCCTTCAGTTCAAGTCATTTTAAAATCTGATTATTAGTTTTTTGATGCTGAGATGTAAGTGTTCCTTATATATTTTGAAAAATAACCCTTTTATATGGTTTGTAAATATTTCCTATTATTTCATAAGATGATTTCTCACTCTGTTGATCTTTTTGTTATAATTATTGCATAAAAACTTTTCAGTTTAATGTACTTCCACTTGTCTATTTTGAATTTTGCTGCCTATGCATTTGGTACTATACCCAGGAAATTATTTTTAAGACCAATGTTGTGAAGCTTTTCTCCTGTTTCCTTCTAGGAGCATTATAGATTAAGGCCTTAAGTTTGTGCTTTCAGTCCATATTAGTTGACTATTGTGTATGGTACAAGATAAAGGTCTAGTTTTATTATTTTCCTTGCAGATATTCAGTGTTCCCAGCACCATTTGATAAAGAGACTTTTCCCATTGTGTAGTTTTAGCACCCTTGTGGAAGAATGGTTGACCATATAAACTGGGTTTATTTCTGGGCTCTTTATTCTGTTAGTCTCTAGGTTTGTCTTTATAGCAGTGCCATACTGTTTTAATTATAGTTACTTTGTAATATATTTTAAAACCAGGAAGTGTGCTGCCTCCAGCATTGTTCTTTCTGAACATTATTTTGGCTGTTTGTGTTTTTAGTAAGAATTCTACAATTTTTTTCCATTTCTATATTAAATTCCACTGGAATTTTGGTAGATTGCATCGAATCTGTTGATCCCTTTGGGTAGTGCAGACATTATAACAATGTTAATCCTTCCAGTTCATGAACACAGGAAGTCTTTACATTTGTGTCTTTAATTTCTTTCATCAGTGTTTTATAATATTCAGTGTATGAGGTTTTTTACTACCTTATTTAAGGGTATTCCTAAATATTTTATCCTTTTTGATGTTATTGTAAATAGGAATTGTGTTCCTAATTTCATTTTCAGATATTTAGTTGTTGATATATAGAAAAGATATATAAAAGGCTTTTATATGTTGATTTTGTATCCTGCAACTTTACAGATTGATTAGATTAATTATCAATTCTAAGTTTGTTACGGAGGGATATGTGTGTGTGTTTGTTTAGGAGATTATGTCATTAGCAAACAGAGACAATTCACTTCTCTCTTTGCAATTCGCATGACTTCTTCTTCTTCTTTTTTTATCTAACTACTCTGCCTGGGACCTCGGGCACTATGTTGAATAGAAGTGGCAAGAGTAGGGATACCTGCTTTCATCTTAGTGTAAAGTGTAAAAGCTTTCAATTTTTAGTTCACTTATCCATCTTTTTCTCTCTTACTGTCTTTGGGGGGGTGTGTGTGTGTGTGTACTTTTTTTGTGTTTATATGCTTAGACATCTTTCTCTTTTTTTTGTGTGTGTGTGTGTGTGCGTGTAACTTCTATATATGTATTTTTTGTGGCTACTATGGGACTTATAAAAATATTTTATAATTATAGTGGTCTATCTTCAATTGATAATATCTCAACAATCACACAAATATCCCACAATTTTACTTCTTTTCACTCTTACTTTGTTATTGATATCTAGTGACATTTTAATTTATTTTTAAATAAATAGCTATTTTAATGATTTTTCTTAGGTTTTGTGTTAGTGTTAAAATGATTTATAGTAATATAAATTATAGTAATTTATAATATTAAGTTCACTGCATTGTCACCACCTTTGGGACCTTGAGCCTTCTTGTCAGAGCTGTCACTTCCAGAGGCTGCTCCCTCTTTCCCTTTCCCAGACCCAGTTTTTCCTTTGGATGGCATCTTTGAAACTTCTCATTCAACTTGCAACTCCTTTTAGCATTTCTTATCAACCTGTCTAGTGATGATAAGCCTCCTTAGCTTGTGTTTGTCTGGGATAGCCTTTATATCTCCTTCATTTTTCATGGCCAGTTTTATCAGATATAGTATTTTTGGTTGACATTTATTTTCTTTTCAACTCTTTGAATGAATCATTCTACTGTCTCTGGCCTACAGGGTTTCTGCAGAAAAGTCCACTGATAGTCTTATGGAAGTTCATGTGTACATCACAAGTGGCTTATATCTTGCTGCTTTCATAATTTCCTCTTTGCATTTGACAAAGACTGAGAGGGGAGGATCTTTCTTTGTGGTGAACTTTACCCAATCAGCTAGAAACCTGGATAGAACCAAAATGCAGAGGAAAGGTGAATTATCTCTCTTTCTTTCTAAGTCTCTTGGAGCTGGGACAACTTTTTTCTCCTCTGTGTGGATTTCAGAATGTAAGGATCTCTGGTCTTTGGAATGCAGGACATATGTACCAGCAGCTCCCTAGGTTTCAGGCCTGCAACCTCAGACTGCTACACTACTGCCTTCCCTGGTTCTAAGGCTTTTGAAGTTGAATGGAGTCATGCTCCATTCAAGCATCCCAGGGTCTCCTGCTTGCAGATAGCTCTGTAATTGCATAAGCCAATTTACCTAATAAAACCCCTCTCATATGTCTTTCTATATGCAGGCACATATTGTTTTACTGCGTTTCACTTTATTGTGCTTTGCAAATAGGGCATTTTTTTTGCAGATTGAGTTTATGGTAACCCTTTTTTGAGCTAGTATATCAGTGCTAATTTTTTCAAAAGTATGTGATCACATTGTGTGACATTTGGTAATTCTCCTAATAATTCAGTCTTTTTCCTTACTATTATATCTAATATCGTGATCTGTAATAAATGATATTTGATGTTAGTCATTGTAATTGTTTGCAGTGCCACAAATTGTGCCCATATAAGATGGCCAGCTGCACTGATAAATGTGGTGTGTGTTCTGACTGTTCCTCTGAACAGCTTTTTCTCTACATCTCTCCCTCTTTTTAGGCCTTCCTATTCTCTGAGGCACAACAATATTGAAATTAGGCAAATTAATAACCTTTATGGCCTCTAAGTGTTCGAGTGAAGAGTTGCTCGTCTCTTACTTTAAATCAAAAGCTAGGAATGATTCAGCTTAGTGAAGAAGGCATGTCAAAAGCCAAAATACACTGAAAGTTAGACCTGTTTGCCAAACAGTCAGGCAAGTTGTGAATGTCAAGGAGAAATTTTTAAAGAAAATGAGAAGTGCTAATCCAGGGGACGTACAAATGATCAGAAAGCAAAACAGTCTTATTGCTGATATATTTTAGAGGTTTAGAGATGAGATCGAACCAGCTACATTTCCTTAAGCTAAAGCCTAACCCAGGGCAAGATCCTAACTCTTTACAGTTCTGTGCAGCTTGGCAGAGGTGAGGAAGCTGCAGGAATAAAGTTTAAAGCTAGCAGAGGTGGTTTATTAGCTTTAAGGAAAAAAATTCATTTGCATAACATAAAGGTGGAAGGTGACACAGCACGTACTGATATCAATAAAAACTGCAGCAAGTTGTCCAGACGATCTAGCTGTGATCATTGATAACCGTGACTACACTAAACATCAGATATTTAGTGTTGGCAGAATGTCCTTATACAGGACATCTATATGTCCTAGATAGGAGATGTAACAGCCTAGCTTCAAAGAACAGACTGACTCTCTTATTACAAGCTAGTACAAAGTTGGTGACTTTAAGTTGTAACCAATGCTTACTTACTATTTTGAAAATCCCAGGGCTCTTAAGAATTGTGCTAAACTTACTTTGCCTGTGGTCTATAAATGGAAGAACAAAGACGGGATGACAGAGTTTCTTTAAGCCTACTGTTGAGATCTACTACCAAGAAAAAAAAAAGTTATCTTAAAAAAAATGTTACTGCTCATTACAATTTACCTGGTCACCCAAGAGTGCTGGCAGAGATCAATGTTCCTTTGATGTTTGTTAACACAATATCCATTCTGCAGACTGTACGTCAAGGGGTAATTTATGTTCAAGGGTTTTAATTTAATAAATACACTGTGTAATGTTATTGCTGCAATAGAGAGCAATTCCTCTGATGAATTTGAACAAAATAAATTGAAAATATTCTGGGAAAAATTAATCACTCTACATTCCATTAAGAACATTCACAGTTCATGAGAAAAGGTGAATATATCAATATGAACAGGGATTTGGAAGAAGTTGATTACAACTGTCTTGGACGACTTTGAGAGATTCAAGATTTCAATGAAGGAAATAATTGCAGAGATAGTAGAAATAATGAGAGAACTAGAATTAGTTGTGTAGCTTAAAGGCGTGAGTTAATTGCTGCAATCGGATGATAAAACTTGAATGGATGAGAGTTGCTTCTTGTGGATGAACAAAAAAAAGGGGGTTCTTTGAGATGGACTCTATTCCTGTAGCTGCTGCTGTGAACATTGTTGAAATGACAACACAATATTTAGAATGTTACATAAAACTGGTTGATAAAGCAGTGTCAGGGTTTGTGAAGACTGATTCTAATTTTGGAAGAAGGTCTACACTGGGGTTGGGCACCCATCGCTTGGTGGTTAGGACACCAGCCATGTGCTCTGGGGCTGGGGGGTTCAAACATGGCTGGGGCCCACTAAACAAACAAACAAACAAAAAAGATAGCCGGGAGTTGTGGCGGGCTCTTGTGGTCCCAGCTACTCGGGAGGCTGAGGCAAGAGAATCACTAGAGCCCAAGAGTTTGAGATTGCTGTAAGCTGTGACTCTAGGACTTTCTACCAAAGGTGACATAGTGAGACTCTCAAAAAAAAAAAGAAGAAGTTCTACTCTGGATAAAATGCTATCAAATAACATTGCATGTTACAAAGACAACTTCCTTAAGAAATCAACTGATGCAGTGAACTTCATTGTTGTTTATAATAAATTGCCACAGCCACCCCAACCTGTAAGCACCACCCCTATCCATCAGCAGCTCTCAACATTTTAGCAAAACCCTTTACCAGCAAAACATTATAGCTTGCTGAAGGCTCAGATGATTGTCAGCATTCTTTTAGGAATTAAGTATTTTTAAAATAAAAATTGTACATTTTTAGACATAATGCTATTTGTACATTTAATAGACTACAATATAGTAGCTATGTTTTTAGCTTTATGTGCACTGGGAAACCAAAAAAACTGTGTGACTCATTTTATGTTGATAATCATTGTACAGCAGTGGTCTGGAGCTGAACCCACAAAATCTTTGAGGTATGGCTGCGCATCCCATTGGTTCTCTCTCTCTGGAGAACCCTGAGCAATGCAGTTTGTTTCAGTGTGCTTTGGTCTTTTTTTGGAGGGGGGAGGGCTAGTGGATGGGATTCCTTGATCTGCATGTTTATTTCCTTCCCCAGATTTGGAAAGATTTTAACGATCATTTCTTCAAATAAGCTTTCTGGTCATTTCTCTCTTTCTTCCTCTTCTGCAGTTCCGACAATGCATAGCTTGGTGTGCTTGATCTGTAGGAAAATGAATACGTTTCTCCTATTCTCTACTTTCCATTCAATACAGTATCTCTGATACCCAAATTGTGTGTAGTTTTTCCTCAGATAAGTATCAGTAACTTCTTCAGTAAATACCAGTTGCCTGTCCTCTGATTCATTTTTAGCATTTTCTCCGGGTGCGGTCAGATCCCACAGCTTGAAAGCTCAGTCTCACAAGACATCTCCTCACTTTAGGTGCCAGTAGCTAATCTCAGGTTGAGTCCTGTACTTCTGAACAACTGGCTATAAATCTGTGCTCCCACACCCTTGTCCTGAGGTTTTATGAATGTGCTGGAGTAGCTCTTCGAGCTTAAGGAAACACTTAACTTATGCTCACCAGTTTGTTATGAAGGAATACTACAAAGGATATAGATGAACAGCCAGATGGAAGAGACGCATAGGGCAAGGTATGTGAAAAGGGGCATGGAGCTCCATGCCCTCTCTGAGTATACTACCCTGCAGGACCTTTATGTGTTTAGCTATCTAGAAGTTCTCCAAACCCAGTCATTTGGGGTTTGATGGAGTATTAATTGTATAGGCACAATGGATTAAATTATTGCCATTAATAATCAACTCAGCCACTGGCTACCAGTCATTTCTTTAGCATACAAAAAGCACCCATCACTTTAGAGATTCTAAGGATTTTAGGAGGCTTATGCTAGGACACAAGTATATAAACCTATACACACACACACACACACACACACACACACATATTTATTTATTTATTTAAAATAAATCACAAGATCACAATGTCTTGTAGTCCTTGTAAGACCCTTAAACTTTGTTTGTTCTTATTTATTTATTCATTTTGCTCTGAATGGATAATTTTAAATGATCTATCTTTGATTTGCTCATTCTTTCTTCTTCTGGTCCTAATGTGCCATTGAATTTCTCTACTGAGTATTTTAGTTTGGTTATTGTAAACGTCAACTCCAAGATTTCCATTAGTTTCTTCTAAAGTTTGCTGTCTCTTTGTAGAAATTTTCAGTTTGTACATTGTTCTCCCAGGCATGTTAAGCATTTTTATGATGTCTATTCTGAATTCCCTGTAAAATAATTCATATATTTCCATTTTGTTAGGATTTTTTTGGTTTCATTTTATTTCTTTGTTTGGATTATGTTTTCCTGTCTGTCTTTCTTGAGTCATTGTGTTGGTATCTATGCAGTAGAAAAGCCGTCTTCTTTTCTCAGCCTTCACAGACTGACCTGTATGGGAAAAGAACTTCACCAGCTAACTGGGTCGCATTTTCTGTGGCTAACACAAATTTATGTGGTAGTCTAAAACCACTGTCTCTTTTCTTAGGCCCTCAGGTGTCTACAGTATGTCAGGTTTGTCTGCCCACTGAAAAGGGGGTGTAGACCTCATTTCTTCATTAACTTTTGTAGAAACTGGAATCACTGATTTGCAAGAAATTTTTTTCCTTCTTCAGGGAGAATCTGGGAGTTGGTTTTTTTCTCTTACTGACTCTGTGTTGAACTGGGGTAGGATCTGTGGTGAGTCCTGCAAGGGTGTTCAAACTGCTACTTTGATCTTGTAGCCTTCAGGGGTTTAGTGTGTGCTAGGCCCTGTCAGTGCTTTGAGACAGGTGATGGCAAAGCTAGTCCTTCAGGTAACACCAGAAGAAGCTGTGGGGGGGGGGTTAGACATGTGGTCCAACTCCTACTCTCTTCAGAGACAACTTGGGAGCAGGGGTTTACTCTCTACTTGCTCTGCAGTGAGCCTGGGAGGGGAGGAGCTATATCAAGTGGCTCTGTGCTAATTCAAATTGCTGCATTTTTCTTGGTAGTCCCCACAAGGACTAATGTATGCTGGGCCTCATCAGCTTCCAAAAGATGGAAGAGGTAGAAGCCAGTCCTCAGGTAGTAGCTTCGGCAGGATTTCTTTCTGTAGTAGGTTCTTGGTCTCAGAAATTTGAAGAATGAACCCAGGGACCACAGATCAGTGGTAAGGGAGGATTTATTAGATAGATGGGAGCACAGAAAGAATAACAAGGACCAGAACTTCTGTCAGAGGGAAAGACCCATGTGGTATATCTCCATGTGGGTCTTTTATCTAGGAGGATAAGGTCTTGAGAATTACACTGGGCCAGGGCTTGGCAGACTTCAGTGTTGATGAGGTTATTAATAAATGAATATGGTCCCTCCAGTGGGGGAGGGCAGAGGAAATGGCAGGGAGTCCACTTCAGAAGAGGCCTGGCTTATATGTAATTACCCAGGCTTAGGAAACAGGTATCCCTTTACAGCCCTGAATGGGGAAACTCCCTATCAGTAACTGGAAAAGCTGGGATGCTGGATGTATGGTCTTACTCTTTTGCTTCAGAGGGAGAATCTGGAAGCTAGAGATTCTCTTATTATCATATGGTGCTATGCTGAGGATAAGGATTATACAGGGACAGTATGTCCTCTTTTCCTTACAATGCGGTACAATATGGTTGACTTCACACTCACCTGGGGGGCAGGAGACTCTCAGCTAATTTTAGGATTTCTCACAAAAGCCATCCATCTGTTGGTTGTTGTTGAATTGGTGTGTCCATGGGGGAAAAGAGAGTCTCAGGCTTCCTATTCATTTTCTTGCTGACATCCTTCTTAGCCAAATGTCTTAGTAGTGTCAGACCTACTGCCTCACTCCATTTGCTCACCTGTCGCTCACTATTCTAATCCCTCCTCATCCAGCTCCTACCTCTTTCTCAACTGAAAATAGTATGTTTTGGTGAAACCCATGGAGATTTGCACATCTCATCTTCACCTCTCAGTCTCATGTGGCCCTATGAAACCAGCCCATTTGTAAAATACTCTTTTTCCTTGAGTTCTGTTGATAGAACCCACTTTGGATTTACCTGTCCTTCTTGGATATTTTATTTTTTGTCTCCATTGTACACTGTCTTCCCCGTCTTCTCATTAAATGTTCCAATTCCTCATGTTTCAACTTGTGTCTTTTTCTCACTAGAAACTCTCTTTTCAAATACATGATTCTTCTAATCCATAGAATCAGCTGAGGAGCTTTTGAAAAACCCTGATGCCTGGGCCACATGGAAAACTAATTAAATCTGGAGGTTGAGGATGGGGCTAGTTTCAGTAGTTTGTAGAGCTCCTAAGCTGAATTCCATGGATAGCCACAACTGAGAATCTCTAAACAAACTCAGCGGAACCCTTGGCTTTAAATGTCATTTTTATATCAAAATAAAGAACATGGGTGTTTGATTCTGAGGTGCATAACCAGTACACAGCAGCATGCACGGCACATGGTGAGTTCTCAGTAACTGGTAAATAAATTAAGGAATGACTAAAGTGAACGGGGAAATTTAGCATAATTGGTGGTTGTATAATTTGGTTAAGCTTTTGTTGATCCCTAAGGAATCTTAGTATTTGGTTAATGGTGTAGGTTGAGTTCTTTTAGAGACAAACTCTAAAAAGAAAATTTACATGAAGAAAGGGATTACTTTTGGGAAAAGCATCTCTAAAGAGTGAGGACAGCAGGTTTAAACACAGAAACAATACAGTTGCAAATAAGGCATCAGTCCCTGCCCTAGGGAGCTCTGAAGCTGGGCTGGGCTTTAGGAGTTGTTTGAATTAGTAGATAGGCACCTGTGTTTTTCTATATCCCTGTTATTGGATGTAGGCTGTCTCAGAGCAAGACGTCTTTCTTCAACTAAAGGCTATTTCAGAAGAAACTAAGCTCTTAACTCTAAGCTGCTAACATTCCTGGAACAGCCTCACTCCTGAGGGGGAAGTCTCTGCAGTGGGGCAGCACAACATCCCCTATAGGTAGAATCACATTATCAATGCATTGGGGTCTTAGAGACTGGAACTTAAAACTTTTTTTTCTGTTTGTTTATTTTCAGGGTACAAATGATTAGTGTGTGTGTGTTAGGTAAAGATCAACTTGCAGTTGAGCTGTTTAATCATGTGCACCATATACCCTTACATTGTGCCCCTTAGGTGAGAGATCACTGATCTCCTCATCCCCTCTTCCTCCTGCCCCTTTTCTTCTCCCCCCATTTGAGTTTAAGTGTGTTCTTGTTTCCTGTGGGCATGTAGTTGTTTATCTACTGGCTTCGTATTAGTATTGAATACATTGGATTCTTGCTTTTCCATTCTTGTGATACTTTACTTAGGAGAATGCTTTTCAACTCCATCCAGATAAATACAAAAGATGTAAAGTCTCCATCTTTCTTATGGCTGAATAGTATTACCCCGCACAGTTTATCCTTTTGTGAGTTGATAGGCACTTGGATTGTTTCCACATCTTGGTAATTGTTAATTGAGCTGTGATAAACACTGTAGTACATTTCTGGTAAAAGGATTTTTTTTCTTCTGGGTAGATACCTAGTAATGGAATTACAGGCTAAAACTTTGATTCAATGGTGAATACACTGAGGTCACTTGGTAAGTGTGTATATGTGCATGTGTGTATATGATTTATCTTATAAACATTTTTGTTGGACCAGGAGGGAATACTATTATTATTTACATATATGCTATATATCGAACACAGAGAAAAGATAAATACCACTTGTCATTGTTTGCAGAGTTAGAAGTATTATTATGGGTGCTTATTTTGCTGAGCCAGGATGCTTTGATTCTGCATGGTGTGGAAAGTAATTGTACAATAAACATTATGCTTGGATTGAAGTTTAAGTTTAATTCCTTATGTCATGAATCTCATTAGTAAGCCAATTGGAAGTAGTTAGAATGTGTATTGTTTTATACTGTGGAGAAAGGTGCCATATAAATAGAAGACACTTCTTCCATGGTATGCATACAATGAGTAATCTCAGACGTGGTATAAAGTTAAAAGTGACCAAAGGACAGTCTTGAGTGAGATTGGAAGTTGCCAGTGTTCAGAATCCAGCATTTCTTCGAATAGATGCTGCTTCTTTATGCAAAGTATGTTTCTTTGAGCCATGGGAGATGTGGCTCCATAATTGGAGACAGAAAATATTTGAAAATGTTTCCACAGGCTACAACAATTTCCTAAGTCCAATGGAGGGGATAGACATTATGACTGCTGCTGTTTTTAATTATGATTCTTGGCCCATGTTAACATAATAGACTTTGCCTCACACATACACATCTTCCCATAAACACAATCTTTTCAAATATTTCTCTAAAGAAGATTGGTGCACGGCCTACAGATATATGAAAAAATGCTCACCATCCTTAATCATCAGAGAAATGCAAATCAAAACTACTTTGAGATATCACCTAACTCCAGTAAGATTAGCCCATATCACAAAATCCCAAAATCAGAGATGCTGGCGTGGATGTGGAGAAAAGGGAACACTCCTACACTGCTGGTGGGAATGTAAACTAATATGTTCCTTTAGGAAAGACTTCTGGAGAACACTTAGAGAACTAAAAATAGACCTGCCATTTGACCCTGCAATTCCTTTATTAGGTATTCCTAGACGACCAAAAATCACATCACAAAACAGATATTTGTATCAGAATGTTTATTGCAGCCCAATTCATAATTGCCAGGTCATGGAAGAAGCCCAAGTGCCCATCAATCCACGAATGGATTAACAAACTGTGGTATATGTACACCATGGAATACTATGCAGCCATAAAGAAAGATGGAGACTTTACGTCCTTCACGTTCACATGGATGGAGCCGGAAAATGTTCTTCTTAGCAAAGTATCACAAGAATGGAAGAAAAAGTATCCAACGTACACACCCCTATTATGAAATTAATTTATACCTTTCATATGAAAGCTATAACCTAATAACAGCCTAAGGATATGGGGAGGGGGGAGGGAGAAGGAGGAGGGAATGGGTGGAGGGAGTGTGATTGGAGAGATCACTTCTGTGGTTTATCTTACAAGGGTACAAGGGAATCTTTCTAAGAGTAGAATATAAACGTTTTAACACAATAAGAAAGTGACATGAAGGCTATGTTAACCAGTTTGATGGAAATGTTTCAAATTGTGTGTGAAAACACCACACTGTTCCCCAGAAGTGCATTAATATACATAGTTACCATTCAATTAAAAAAAAAAATAGGTGTCATTCACTACCTGTATTCATAAACCTGTTCTTAGTTTAATCTGTGAAAACATAATGGGAAATAAATACAGTAACTAACTGTCAAAGGAAGTGATAGTATATTATAAGATATGTAGGAAAATTCAAAAAATAAAACTACATATAATAACCACATAACTTTCTGCATTCATAAGTTAATTCATTTAATTTACTACTTGAATATATAAAGTATTTGTCTCTTTATGTTTATCTATCTGATTATATAAAAATTATTCTATATAAATGGAAGTATAATGCTAAACTTTTAAGTTGATATGTACAGACTTGTAGCAGTAGATTTTTCTTTCTTTTTTTTTTCTTTTGGGAAAGGGTCTCATTCTGTTGCTTAGGCTGGAGTGCAGTGGTACAATCATAACTATAACTTACTGTCGCCTTGAACTCCTGGGATCAAGAAATCTTCTTCCTTTGGCTTTCTGAGTAGCTGAAACTATACGCACAGATCACCATGCCCAGCTAATTTTTATGTTTTTTTTGTAGAGGTAGTGTCTTACTGTGTCGTTCAGGCTGACCTTAAACTCCTCCAGCAATCCTCCTTGCTCAGCCTCCCAGAGTGCTGGGATTATAGGTGTGAGCTTGTAATAAGTATGTTTCCCCATAAGCCCCAGCATTAGCATACATGATCAAGATGTTAGTTCTACATGATCATATAATGTACAGAGTTTGCTTCCAGTTGAGGTTGTGGCTTTTGGAAAAAGAGAATGTGAATAGCTCTCCTGAGGCATTCGGCTTCTTTCCTACTCTTTTTTGTTCTTTTTCAAGTAAGAAATTTAGAAGATGTTTAGTTTGCCAAGATAGTCTGGAGAATTCCCAAATACTCTGTATCTAGTTTTTCCTGTTATTATTTTTCCCATCCAAGTACTAAACAGGCCTGACCCTGCTTAGCTTCTGAGATCAGATGAGATCGGGCGTGTCAGGATGGTATGGCCTTAGACTATTATTTTTCATTAGTATGGTACATTTTTTACAATTAAAGAATCAATTGATACATTGCTATTAACCAAAGTTCATAGTTTTTAACCTCATGCCCTTTTTCTGTACCAGAATCCCATACAGGATACTATATTACATTTAGCCACCATGTTCCCTTAGATCCTTTTGGCTGGGACAATTACTCAGACTGTCCTTGTTTTTGATGCCCCTGACAGTTTCAAGCATACTAGTAGATATTTTGCAGAAGATCCCTCAAATGGGATTTGCTTGATATTTTCCTTAGGAGTAGACAACGGTATATGTCTTTGTGAGGAAGACCATAGGATTAAAATATTCTCATCTCATCATCCCAAGAGTACTTATCAACATGACTTTTCACCATTGAGGTTAACCTTGATCACCTGCTCAGGTAGCAGCTGTCAGGTGTCTGCATGGTCCAGTTATACTCTCCCCTCTCCCTTCTTATACTGAAATGTTTGAAAGGACGTCATCATGCAAAGGAGAAGGGAATTAGTTTCCACCAATCTGAAAGCAGAAGATGTATAGCAGTTACTTGGAATTCTTTAGGGGGGATTTTTCTGTATTTTCCCATTTATTTATTCAAGTATTATTTGTATCTATATGGATGCATATGTTTTTTAATTGTTGGATTATAATTCAATGCTACTTTGTTACTCATATCCTTATAGCTTTGGCTCCTGGAAACTTTCAGTTGGCTCCTATGTCCCTCCTTTAACATAATCTCATGGTTGTCTCTCTGTGTGTGTATGTGTGTGTTTTCAACACTCCCTTTCTTAGTTGTTATGAGATACATGCTCTGTTTAAATATCTTCTCTTTTTCTCTCACCTTTTATGAGGTTACCAGCTTAAAAATAATGACTAAGAACATCACTGTTACCACCAGTTCTAGTTGTTTTGCTTTCTTTGATGTAGTCACTTTCTGAATCCTCTCAGAGTAGTGTTCAGAAAGGGGATCTTCTATCTAAAGCCTCACCCAACAGTGACCCTTTATGTTTTCTTGTATCTGGAAAGGAAAACTGGCATTGTAAGCAAAGCATCCCACAGAGTCCCAATTCCTTGCAATAGGAGGGAGGAGGATTGCATTTATTTCTATGAAGGAAGGTTAACCTGTGGTCCACAGGCCTAGGAACATACAGAAGAGAAAACTCCATGTACATTTTTTTAGAGAAGAACATAGCTTTTATCAAATTCTCAGAGGCATCTACACTTAACAAAGAGATAAAGAATTACTGCCTTGGAGTAGAGAAATAATACAACTAGGACACTTCATATACCTCATTATTCCCTCATGCCTTAAGTCGTATGGCCCCCACCCCCATATTACATTCAGGTCTGGGAGGACCTTTGACCTGTGTTGTTGCATCTGTATTCCATGGAAAAGTGAATGATCCCTTGGGGTCAGATCTCCTGATTTGAGGAAGAAGATCAAGAAAATCTGCTCAAACACACCTTGTTTTAAATGAAGTTGTGCACTGTGGTCACTAAAGGGTCATGTAAAAATTAGAATGTTCTACAGTTAATGGAAAACTGCACTTCTTCATTTGGAAAGAAATTTCTGGATCTTTCCCTTAGTGCTGGAAAATATTACATCATATAGCTATACAGCCTGACACATTCCATGCATAACTTTACATATTAGTAATGACATTGGTTCAAGTTTAGGCAAAGGAACAAAAGAGGACTGGTTGTAAAAAGGGCTCCGATATGAAACATTGTTTTCTCTAGTCATTTGATTGCTTTGCCTGAGAAAAGAAATTTATTTTCTTAAATTAATATCATATTTCTAAGAAATAAATTCTGCTTCATAATATAATAGAATTGTTGGTAGGTTTCACAGAATAAAACAAAATACTGTAGTCAAATGGATAAAACATTGGACCGAGTTTCAGAATACGAAAACCTTAATAATGAAGTAGGCATTAAATATGATTTAATTAAAATCATTGAACTCTTCTTTTTCCTGATAACTTAGTATATATAATACTAACTTTTAGAATTATAAGGTTATGTATAGTAACATACAAAGGAAAATATGCATCATGCAAATTGTTTTAGCTTGTGGGAGAAATGCTATATCCATCTAATCTCTCAAGATAAAGATATTTTAGACTGTGGAGGTGATTTTAATGTTATTTTAGTATTCATAAGCTAAGAAAAATGATTTTTGTTTTTTAAGATGGAAGAAAAAACACTGAATTCATACATGTGAATATAAGCTACTTGAGATTTCATTACAATTATAAAATGACTTTGAATTTCTACTGTAAGGAAAGGTGAACTGTTGAATAAATATTCATGTCATATCACCTGCAGCAGAGATATGAAAATATATATTAATACAAATAAGAATAGAAGAAAATGGGCCATATGATATTTGGCATATTCCCTGAGTGTCCCATTTCTGTTATTTTCAAGGGATTTTCGTCAGCCAGTGTTAGGTTTTTGTTTAGCAAATAAGAATTACTTGTTTTTAACTGTAGGGAGAAGTAAAGGCATTTGGAGATGGTAGAAGAGTGACACTGATAAATTATAGAAAGAGCAAATTCATGTTTTCTGTGCTGATGGTTTTAAAAAATTCTTAGTAAGGCTAATGGAAATCAAGGCATAATGTACATATACCATAAAGCAGTGCGTGTCTGGATGTTAATAAGAAGGTATATAATATTTCACTTCCATTATGGTGGGTGTACCTTGGAATGAGAATTTAACTAGGAAGTGGGATTACCAGCTTTCATTCTTGACTCTCCCCTCTTAGAGAATTCTCTTAACCTGCTGTCTCTGGGTTTCTTCCCAGTATTGTAGAGTGCTACTTATTTACCTCTTTCTCACTCTTCTGTTTTCTCTCTCTCTCACTCTCCACTGAAAACAGCTGTGTGGTTACTATCGTTTTTGTTTAACCACATAGTTTGACTATCAAATGAAAGAATGTAATGGACACAATGGTTGATTCTCCAATAGCCATTTCATACCAGAATATTGATCTGAGTTAATCATGATTGTTTCTTTTTCCTTGCCAAAGTTTGGTTCAGCAATGGCCAATGCTGGGAAAATTTTGAGGGAAGAAAAATAAGTCCTGTCCCCCAAGAGAGAACCTCAGGAAGAAATGCTCTTCTCCTTCTGGAAATGATGAGTTTGCCCTATAGAGCAGACAACATGAGGCTGCAATCTACTTAGGAGAGCTGGCATATGGAAAGTCTTTGAATCAATGTGTATTTATGACTATACAAGCAACACAGGGAACTACAAAAATAGAGAAGCCTTGAATCCCTCCATGTTCAGACCATCTCCTTTCTGTCTGGTTGGTAATATACACATAGGTATTACTCATACTCACTAGAGTAAGGTGGCATGATTGAGGAAAGATTTTACAAAGGGTATGAGCTCCAAGTCAACTTAAAGACAGATTACATTAAGATTAGTACCATGAAGACTGGAAGTTACAGTATTCAGGAAGAAGGACTGATTCTGGGTCAATGAATGGATGAAGGACAAAATCTGTGAGTTAGAGGGTTAGAAAATGAATTTTACTGACACAGGCTATAGCAGGAAGGAAAAAATGTCAGGGCGAAAAGTTCTAAACTACAAAAATTGTTTTTAATTATCTCAGTCATGTTTACTTTTTATTACTTAGCAGGAATTACTTGTAATGTCCCTATTAAGAGACACAATAATAGCAGTACTTAATTGATCCTGTACAAGCCTATTTTGTAAGCAAGCAAGTTTATTTTTATCTTTGGAATGAGAAAACTTGTAGATAGGTTTGAACACTAATTTACATGCTGATATCCAATTTCCCCACATGCATACCCTCATTCTCTTTAGAGTTTTCCGTCTTTTGATAAGGGACGACAAGTGGCTCCAAGGAGGTTATAATTTCACCTGCAATGAAATGGAAAATCTCATTACCCGGCTTCCAATTCCCAAAGCTGTGATATTGGAGCTGAAGAGCCTCGAGAAGCAATTTAAAAAATCTCCATACACTCCTGCACCTTGGAGATTTAACTAATTGATTTTCCCTTTTTTAAAATGTTGTACACTCTGATTTCTTTTTGAAAGCGTCATCTGTATCACTTTATAGAATTATTAGATTTTTTACTAAACTTCTTACTGTCCTGTCTCACCTGTAGTGGTTGTCTCTAATAAGATTATATGATAATCAACTCAAAACAGAATTTCTTCGTGGGTAAGAACTTTAATTTCAGTACAAAGCCAAGCCTGCTGCATCTAAATGTACTTTATATAAATTAAACATGTTTTACAAAATTAACAAGACTTCTTACCATATCTGTTTAAAACTGGCAATGCTAGATGTTGCAAGTCTAGCTTGGATCTTCCTTATAACATCCCAGACTTGTTTTATATTTGCATTGGGGAAAATGACTATATGACAACACTTTATAGGTGGTAAACCAAACCAAGCCAAAACAACCAACAAAAACATTTCCCTTGGATTTCAAGGAAGTGCCCCATTTTTGGTTTTGTTTTATTTTTTAGACAGAGTCTCACTCTGTTGCCCAAGCTAGAGTGCAGTGTCCTCAGCCTAGCTCACAGCAACCTCAAACTCCTGACCTAAGCAATCCATCTGCCTCTGCCTCCTGAGTAGCTGGGACTGCACAGAGCCCAGCTAATTTTCCTATTTTTAGTAGAGATGGGGTCTGTCTTGATCTTCCTCAGAACGGTCTCAAACTCCTGAGTTCAAGAGATCCTCCTGCATCAATCTCCTGAGTAGCTGGGACTATGGGGGCATCAGCCACAACATCCAGCTAATTTTTCCATTTTTAGCAGAGATGTGGTCTCACTCTTGCTCAGGCTGGTCCTGAACACTTGAGCACAAGCAATCCTCCTTGTTCAGTCTCCCAGAGGGCTAGGATTACCCGGATGAGCCACAGGGCCCAGCTGGTTTTTGTTTGTTTGTTTGTTTTTTATAACAAGTATTCTGTTGGGCTCCTGACAATGTTCACTACTCTTTACTCATATTTTGAAAAGCAATGCTATTACTGGGCATTTGTCTCAACAAAACAGATTTTTCTCCCAATGAAAATGATCTCTTTCTGTTGCTTACTATTTCTAAATACTTACCAGGATTCATACTTCCTCTCTTTCTCCTCTCTTTTGCTCTCTCCTTCTCTCTCTCTCTCTCTCCCCTTTATAGTCAGCAGTCAGCAGAGGACCTGGCTCGAGTACCCGCCAACTCCACCAGCAATATATTGAACAGACTATTGGTCAGTTATGATCCCAGGATAAGACCGAATTTCAAAGGTTTGTCTTCCCCTCCCCCAAACACCCCCTTCAGTTTTTACATTTTTTACATTTAGAAACTAGTTTTGAAGGTATAAAATAATTTTCTTGTGATATTCAAAATAACGAGATGGCAAGTTGACATATAACTTTCCTGTAATGTGCTTAGGTTCGGAGCAATTTAGAGCCACAAATATTCAAAGATTAGTAAAATATTAAGTCTAATAATTTTATATGGTTACCCGTTTTTAAAAATTCAAGAAAGGTATACTTGAATTTATAGGCTAGCCTCTATAATGCATTTTCTGTACTGAGTATTCTTAACTTTAGTGGTTAAAATTTAGACTCTGCTAGTGGATGTGATTTCATTCACAGACACTGAGTTATGATTTCTAGAGTGGCCATTTACTCATTTAGAGAAGAATGAATTCTTGTAAGTAAAATTCTTACCTTTTGTTAGTATATCACATTGATGAACATTTTCTTCATTCTTTTGTTGAACAAACATGGCCATATGATTTTTAAGAATATGTTAACTTTGTGAATAAAAGTGACTGTGTGATCCACAACGTAATTTGTATTCCAACAAAATATTACCATTTATCATACCTTTCAAGAACCAAAACTATAAGTGTCATGAGCAGATTGCACAATTGTATGGCTCTTTTTTTTCTTCCTCTTTGATGGATTAGAAAAAAGCAGCATAAAAAAAAAAATCCCTTCTGGCAAACTGTAATCCTTGTTTCTAGTTAAAGACAGGTATTAATGTAGATCAGATTAACATTTTAGGGCTTGTTTTTTTTCCCCCCTTACTGAAAGGAAGGTTTACAGCTGCTTCTAGTCAACTGAAGTTATACGGCTATGTTGTAAAAATGGGTTTTTGTTCATTACCAAGACCTATTTGGTTTCTTTCAACCACAGCCGTGGTCTGGGTTGTCACATGTCTGCCATACATTGATTCACCACCTGTTTTTCATCAGTGGTTATGTGGCTAAAAGGCTAAATTCACATTTTTTCTTTGTTAACCCAAGCAGCAACCACAACGAGTTAAAAAGAAAAAAGGAAGAAATTTGCAGCATTATGCCATAGTTTTGACTCCATGAACTTTCAAATTGTTTTCCAAAAAGTTAGGCAAGAATCTTTATAATGAGTCTATTATGTATCTAACTTTGCATTTTCATGAATTAAAAATTAAAATGTAGTAATTACAAGTAAAATTTATTGAATACGGTTTTGCCAATTAAAGTAAGAATTTGAAATGATTAGGATTGGGAAAATGCAAAAAAATAATACACCTTAATTTAAAAAATGTTTTCTCAAAAGAATAGTTTGTGGTTTCC
>NW_003852480.1:1040159-1052355 GCF_000181295.1 Otolemur garnettii
TAGTGTATAAATGTTTTTAGGGGATAATTTAAAAGAATATTTAAGGATCAAATCCAAACTTCACTTCCAGTGTCTTTTTAGTTGATTTAGCTAAATGACGTAAACATAGACAGTAGCAGAGCACTCTGAAGTCAGATGTGAACTACCCTATATCACCAGAGAGACAATGTAGCACTCACTAGTTGAAAATGTGGTTCATCTGTCTGTGCACTTCACTTTCCAAGAGTAAGAGATGTCATTTTCTTAAGGCAAAACTTTACAAGGATCTATTTGGATCTAGTAAGGATCTCCATCCTCCTCTCTGAACCCTGGTTCTCTAGCATGGCACCACGACACGAATCCTAACACACCACTCTCAAGATACTGCTTTGGGCAGCTAATGCGAAGGTCTTTTGTTCTCATTTATGTTTATTCATATGTCCTGGCTTAGCAGGTGTTATGAAGGTGTCTATTTGTAGTAAAAATTGAATTGCTTCCAAATATCAGACGCTTAAACTTTCTAGGTTCTGTTAAAAGTGAATTGATTGTATTGAGTTGAAATACCTGAAAGAATGGGATATTGAATACTGTTTTTACCAATTAAAGTAAGAATTTGAAATGATTAAGACTGAAAAAATGCAAAACAAATTAAACCCTATTAAAAAAATGTCTTTTTGAAAGAACAATTTGTGGTTTCTTTAAACATATGTGGCCAATTTTAAATTTTTTTTTAAAGGTAAACATATTTTTCAGAATCTTTACAATTGAAGAGATAATTTTGAGTAAGAAACATTAAAAAATAACTCATTTTTGATTTGTATTATGATCCCTATTTAAAAATTGATAGCATTGCATTAATGTACACAGCTATGATTTAATAAAAACAAATTGGTAGCAATTGTGAACCTGTTAAACTGAGGCCCTGAACTTTGCATTCTATGAAGATTAGAAAAAAAATGTAGAAATGAGAAAAGGGAGAGGACTTTCTTACAGATTATTTGAGGATTATAATAAAAAAATTAATCGTTTCTTACATTTCCTCCTCTCTTTCTCTTGCACAGACTTATCATAGAACTTAACACAAAAAATACTCCCAGGACCAAATTCAACCAGTTCTCACTGTGGAGTCTTTGTCTCTCTTTATCCCTGATCTTGACCTTCTCTCAGAGCCTTTTATGGCTACTCCCACTCACTTTATGCCTCTTTTCAATCCAGATCTATCTCTGTTATTTGCTTATTACCTAAATCTAGCATCTTCTATGCTGAAATTAAACTATTTTTGTATATAATCTTTCATTTTCTCATGGACTACAAAGCTCCTAAAGTTAGGAATAATGTATTCTGCCTCTTCATTTTCTGTAAAAGACAGAAGACAGCAGGCATTCAATAAATAGTGAATGCATAAATAAATAATTTCTCATAGTAGCTAATATTAATGAATAAATAAATGAATAAATAAATTCTGCTATTTGCTTAGTTAAATGTTGGGTTTCAAGACAGCTTGAATCCCTCAGGGTTTCAGGTAGCTTCTGGATGCTGAGTTCTTGGAGTGCTCTTATTGGGAATGACCAGACACCCTAAAGCAATGGTTCTCAACTTTCCTAATGTGCAACCTTTTAATACAGTTCCTGTGGGTTGCGACTCACAGGTTGAGACTGCTGCCTTAAAGGAAGGCAAGAGAAACAAAGTACACTGAGGAAGAGAAAGACAGGCTTATAGGTAAGAAAATTACAAAGCAGGATATGTTTGCCGTAGATAGCGAACCAGCCTCCACTGCCAGGACAGGTAGGCAAAGAGGCACACAGGCAAATGTTATGGCCGGGCTTCTTTTTTATACATCCATGGTCAGGCCTCCCCAGGGGTTCAGAGTTGGAACCAGACTCTTACTGCACATGCTGACCTCATGAGCCTCTCTGAGAACCCGCTGAGGGGTGGACTACAGGATAACTAGTCTTAGGTCTGTTCTAGGTCAAGTTCACGACTCTATTGCATCTGTTGGTAGGCTGGAGAATCTTCTATCTCCTTTGGCAGTTAGCACACTAAGTTCTGAGTGGTAGGACGTTCTCTCCTCCCCAGACGGGAGCAATTACATGGGATAGAATTAAGGTGGGGGGCACCGAGATAAGAGGCCTGGGGTTCCTTCCCCCTTCTCCTCCTTCCCAAGAGAGCCCTTCCTAACTAACTACTTAACAAAAGCATTTGCAGAGTAAATAAACTAATGTTGAACATTTCTTTGGGTAAATAAAAGCCTGAATAAAGTCATTGTTATAAAGAGTTAATTTTGGAAAATTTGAAGACTTTTATCTGGAAGAATCAAACTATATTTGCTGTTTCTTTTGATCATATATCCTGGATGAGAACCAATTTGCTTTTCACTTAGTATAGGTCATATATACCCTAAGTGTTCGTAATCAGAACCACACTTATCAGATAGACTTAAATATTTTATTTTGTCATAATTATTGTATTTTGATTTCTGAAAAGTTTATTTCATATGCCTCTATAAAACAAAATTATATGGACATATCATTTGAGATTGTCATATTTTATATGTTTGCCCAGTCTTTTCAAAGGCAAGGGCCCTAAAGTAGTAGTTAGAAAAGGCACAAGTTATTAGAGATGTAAAGATAACATTAAAATATCTTCTAAAGAAAAAGAAATGATCTAGACAAAACTCATTCTTCATTACTTGTTACGAACACTGGCCAGAAATGGTAGTAAGGACTCAGAAGAGTAACTGAAAAGGCTATTTGTGTGGGGCAAGAGTTATATTATGAGAGGATACTCCTAAAAACAAATAAATAGTTCCCTCAAATAAGAGATTAGGAAGGCAGAGAGTATTAGATTTGTCTACATACAGGATGCGTGCTCATGACAACATAGTGGTGGGAAGTGGGTGGCAGGCTTGGGCTCCAGTCTGTTGTGGTATTTACTATTTTACACTCAAAAAGCATGAAAAATTACAAAATTAAAATAGAGTATTTAGCCTGACAAAGTAACTGTCCAGTAGCGGTGACTCTCTGGTTGTCAATGCATTTGCAAATGAATGTAAAATCTCATAGTAGAATATCATCTAAAGAAAATGAACCATCTGTAAGTGTAGTAACCATCCTTTGTACATCTGTGACTTTGTCTATCAATAGCCCCCTAGAAAATTCTTCTCCAAGGATCTGCTGAAATAAAGACAGTCCCAACATTTGGAAATCTCCGATAATGCCCAATACTCCACTCTCCAGGTCATCCCTTTCTACCTCAGTTGGCAGTTGGTCATTCAAGAAAACACAACACAGAACACAGAGCCTGGGGATGGTAGAACATGAGTAGGTGAGAATCAGGTGTCAGTCAGGTGTAGGGCAACTTCGGAAGGAACAGGAGAGAGGAGGAAGCTATTTCTTCACTATGTACATTTGGTTATCAAACAAAGAAGCAATCCAGGTGTCAACACTGCCAGGGAATTTTAGCCAATTCTATTTGGAAAAAAAATACCCATCAAATCCTGCTGATTTATTTTTGATTTTAAATGTAGATGCTAAATATTGCTGGCCAAATTAAAAATAATGTCACGTTATCCCCACACCGTAACTGTGCAATGGAGGAAAGATTATAG
This sequence comes from Otolemur garnettii, assembly GCF_000181295.1. Lineage (NCBI taxonomy): Eukaryota > Metazoa > Chordata > Mammalia > Primates > Galagidae > Otolemur > Otolemur garnettii. The sequence goes on from NW_003852480.1 coordinate 1,043,746, forward strand.
GCGCACTGACATTCCTACCGCTCTTCCGCATCTCTGTGGCTATATGCCTCTGCCGCCTCTAACGGTCTTATTTTGTAACTTTACAGTTCCTACTTCTCGTAGCGGTGTGTTCATTTGCATTTCACTACCTAACATCAATTTTACAAAGTATCATTATTAATACTATAAGTGGTACTTACCGAAATTAATGGTGGCATAAACAAAGTCGTCAAATAAACGTTATCATCCCGATTTGGAGTTGCCGGAACAGTCACTTGGAATTTAATTGGCTTCTGTGCTGCTGCCTGTGACAACGGAAATAAGCTGAAACAAGACCGTTGAGAACGTTGGCAGGAATGATCCGTGAGAGGCTAGGTGATCTCTGCTCTGTAGTTATCCTTAGAATATTTGGTGATTTTTCTATTCTGTTTCTTCATTTGGTTTTATTCATTGGGATTTTCAGGATAGAAAAATGTGAACTATTGCCCTCCTGGGAAAAAATTGGGTTTTATGGATTATTGTAATAATCTTTACACTAGCACTCTATCTTATCAGAAATTCATAAGAGCTCTCTCCTGGAAATAGAAGCCTGTTTGCAGAGTCCAATTGCTGTTTCCAGTTTAGGCATGCTTCGTAATTATATTGATTTGTACTGCAACTCGTGATCCTGTCGCACTTTCTGTGCCTTCTGCTCCATGATTTTTTTTTGTTTGTTTTAATAATAGGCTTTGAGTCCTTTTGGGCAACAGAGCTCATCAAAGAAAAAAAAATTATATTGGGGTCAACTAAAAGATCTTAATTCTAGTTCTTGGTAATTGCTCATTTTCGTTGTTTTTAAAACAATTTTATTTTACATATTTCTCTATGGAGATTTAAAACCCCTTAAAACTGGCATTAGTTTACTCATCTTTATATTTTGTTCCTTTTGTTATTAATTTTAAAACATGGTTTTATTGACTGCATAATAGCATTAGACACATTTCTCACATGTTTTTCTATTTTACGTCTTTAGCAAATTTTATTTTCCACCTTAGTCAAACCATAAACTTAAAATGATCTTGTATTTGCTTTTAATATTGTTCATTTTCACTTTGTACCATGGTGTGAGAATAATGATCCCCTGAAGATATCCATGTCTTTCTAATCTGTGAATAGGCCATTTTCCGTGGTAAAAGAGACTTTGCAGATGTAATTAAATCAAGGATCTCGAGATGGGAGAGATCATCCTAGGGTATGCAAGTCAGGCCAGAGTAGTTGTGAGAATTCATCTGAGAGAGACAGGGAGATCAGAGGGAGTCCTGGTAGCTGCAGTGAAGGAAGCATGACGTTGGAGTGATGCAAAAAGAGACCATGAGTTAAGGAAGGCGAGTGAAATAAAGCTGAAAAAAAGCAAGGAAACAGACCCCTTTCTCAGAGCTGCTAAAGAAACTAGCACTTCAGACAGCAACCCTGACTTCAGCCCAGGAAAAATGATTTTGGTCTTCAGAGCTACAGAACTGTTCAGATAATAAATCTGGGCTGTCTTAAGCCTCTACGTTTTTGGCAGATTTCTTCCAGTAGCAATGGGAAATTAATACACATACTGATGAATACGTGTTACTTTTTTTCTCCAGAGTCCTAACGGCAGGTTCTCTGATTACATATGTTTTTCTCCCCAATCCTTCTAGCGGGTAATCTGATCATAACAGAACTTTCTCTATAAATGCAAATGCAAACTAATCAGTTGGTTCTATTAAGTAATTATCAAAAGCTCTTACTTGTTAAGGTTAATCTAGATAAGGATATAATTTGAAAGATAATCTATGTGTTTAGTAGTTAAAATAGGTCTTATTTCTTTTTCTGTATCAAGGTTACTTTTTAAGTGTATTTACCCGAAACTGAGAGATAATTATCATTTATCATGGATACTCTTTACCTTTTGTCTCCTGCCTGTATTATTCAGAAACGTTAGTGGTTATACTTTGCAAGTAAGAGGATGGTGTTAGGCACGGAGGAGGGGTGAGGAGTGTCCAAGTTGTATTCGCTAGAAAGAACAGCAGTTTGGTTCTTGTTATCAATGGACATAGAAAAGATTAAAGTAATGGTGTGAAGAATGCTAGACACACTTCCTAACCTATCAAAATGTCACAGAAGTCATTTCCTAATTCCTGTAATTAATAGCAATATATTGGACACTTAAAGCTCTATTCGCAGCCTCCCCAGGCCACTACCCTTACGGGATTTACAGTTCCATGAGGCCCATGACACCACCAAGCAGACATTCCTAACAAAAATGAACTGTACATACATCTAGAAAAATTAATTATCCATAGAGTGTTATCGGATAATATTTAACAAAAACCTTTAGAAATGATATATTGATAAAATCACTAGCCTAGGGGCATTTACTGGTATTTTGCTTACTTGCAATTCTTACTTGAAACTTCTAACCTCACTATAGGTGAAATTTTTAATCATTTTCAACCAGGCTGATCACAGCTCTGTTGACAGAACTTTAATTACAAAGCTGCCAGATGCTGTGAAAGCTGATCTCTCTTAGTTTCTTGAATGCTAATTTTTTATCTTAATGTAGACAAAACCAGTGAGTTAAAGACTGCATATGTGAGAGTGAAGGACAAAAGGCAAGTAACCAGAAGAACCATCCTAACAATAGTGCAAAATATAAACAGTCCTTAATATTAAAATATCCTTAATGAGCCTAACTGATTACAATGTGTTATTGTGAAATGTTTTATTGCCTTGAAGAAATAGTTTAATTTGGGTGTTAATTGGTGCTGAAATATTCTGGAGAACATCCATTTTCCAGACAAATGACTAAATAGTCTGCTATTTGGAATGAACAATGAATATTATTTATGACCAAGTACTTTAAAAACAATTTTCCCATTGGTAAAAGAAGTCTGTTTCTGATGTGAATTTGTTCACTGCGAAGTACATGATAACACTATAATTATTGTGATTAAAGTTTGAAAATGAAAATAAATAGATTTCAATGATAGTCATTTTAATATAAAGCTTTTGAAATGCTAATAACTAGTAATTATTTGGAAATACTCATAGGATGTTAACCAAAGCATACTAACTAATGAACTTCGATCTTTGAATGAACATTGGAACCAAACTATTAATTTAAATTGTAAAAGTGTAAAAATTTTAAATACTCTTAAAAGGTATATAACCTTCCCACAACTTTTCTTGAATCATAATATTATAGTATATACTTGTGTATATAGTATATAGTATCTACCCAGCTAAGAGAAAAGCATGTTAGGGATGCTTTTATAATGGATCAAGGTAATAATCAGGAATGGTACATTGAATAAGCCAATGAAGTAGGCATCTCCAGTTTTTTGGGTGATGCTCATTAATACAACTCTGATGGAATTCTATTAAAAAATAAATAGATTAAAGGGTTGCAGTAGAGACCCAGTGGAACTCTATATGTTATACGTTTATATGATGTATTGAGCTTACAGTGGTGCAAGTTAAAGCAAGAAGGGGAATTTAGGAAATGCTAAAAATGTATTTTAGCACTGTGTTGAGATTTGTGACCAGGAAATAAGAATTGGTAGGTCAGCTCAGTACAGAGGAAATCAACTGAGTTACAGTATATGCGAATGTTTTTTGAAGCAAAAAGGTATATTAATATTAATCATTATTCCTGATATTTTAGAGGACTATGTGCACAACATAAAGGATACATATAAATAAGACGAAAAATGTGCTTGGAGCTTAAAATCTCCAGGTGCTGTCTGTTTATTTCATATGTATCAGCTCATTTAGTCCCCACCAAAACCCTGTGTTGTAGCTCTGTTCCTACCATCCTCATCTTCTCTGTAAGGACGTTGTCCTCCAGTCTCTCCTGATTACTCTGTAATTTTGCTTTTGATATGCCTTTTCACCAAAATTGTGCTTGCCCAGATCTTCCGTGGCTGCCTCATTTGTGCAGTGTCCTCAGATTTACTCTCCTTGGCCCTCTGTGGCTCTTGCTGCTTTTGGCCATCTCACAGCTTTTGGTCTTTTGGTTTGGTGACATCACATTCTCAGGGATTGTTTTTTGGTCTCAGTCATCTAGCCAGCCCTTGAAATGCTCAGCCTCTCCAGGATTATTTGAGGTTATTTGTTTTTGGTTTTTCCCTGCATTGCTACACTAAGAAATAACTTTGGACAAGTTCTTCCTTAATCTTGAGTGTTTTTAATGTAATCATGGTTCATTAGTGTTGTAACATATATCAGAATTTCATTCCTTTTATGGCTGAATAATATTCCATTGTGTATGTGTATCCACTACGAATGCTGCTTTTTGCTCATCTGTTCATCTTTTGATGGACACCTATATTCTGTTCGCCTTTTGTAGATTAAACATCTGCTGCTATGGACTTGAGTATACAGGTGTATCTGTCGGAGTCTCTGCTTCTGGTCCTTCGAGGATATTCTTAAGAGTAGAATTGTTAGATCATGTATTAATTCTGTGTTTAACTTTTTGAAGAATAAGTATAATTATTAGAGGTTTAAAACATATTTCTGATGAAGTCATATTAGTGATTTATTTGGCTCATGAATGAGGGAACCAGCATAATAGTAAAGCTGAGGTAATGGGGAATTTGCAAGACTAAAATGAAAGAATGATGCTGAAATTAGATTGCTAAATTTGATACAAAATTTGATAATGTTATACTGAATGATACTGGCATAATCTTTGGGAATATTTTTTCTATAAGATCAAAATCATTAGTTAATATCAATCTTCTGTAAGTTAACTAATTTTATAGAGTCCAAACCCTAATGAATAAAAATTGGCAAATGCAAATCAAATAAGGCTACATTTTTCTGGAGAATCATCAGACCTTCAGGTGGGCTTCATAGACAGTGCTTGAGTATGATATTGAAAGGATGATCTTTTTTGTCTTATCTCGAAACTTTGGATTCTTACTTTGTATTTATTGCCATTGATTTTCTTTATGGTATTTTTTGCATTTTAAAGTAGATTTTTGCTAGTCTACTTTAAAAAGTGTTTGTTTCAGAGTAAATTTAGTTTACAATAAAAATCGACCCTAGATCCAGTTCCCCAACATGCACACAACCTACTGTCATCCCACGTAAAGTGAGAGTTCAGTTACAGTTGGTGAACCTACTTTGGCTCGTCATTATCATCCAAAGATCATGGCTTATATTAGGTTTCATTTGGTTTAGTATATTCTGTGGGCTCTGACAAATGTATGATATATATCTACCATTTACTACCATGTAGAGACTAAAGAGTTTCAGATAGAGGAGTTTCACCGCCCTAAAATCTCTGGGCTTTGCCTGTTCATCGCTCCCTTCCCCCTGCATCCTAGCAACCTCTGATCTTTTTGTTGTCTTCATCATTTGGCCTTTACAGGGATGTCATGTAGTTGGAGTCATATAGTATGTAGAACATTCAGATTGACTTTTTTTCATTTAGTAATATGCATTTGAGTTTTTACTTTATCTTTTTGTGGCTTGATAGTTCATTTCTTTGAAGGACAGAATAGTATTCTATCTAGTCATCTAGATGTGCCACAATTTATCCATTCACCTGCTAACAGACATATTTGATCTTTATGAATAAAGCTACTATGAACATCCACAGATAGGTCTTTGTGCTGACATTTCAACAACTCCTAGGAGTAAATACAAAGGCACATGATTGTTGCATCATGTGTTGCAAAGGCACATGTGTTTAGTTTTGTATGAGACCACCAAACTGTCTTCCAAAATGGCTGAACGATTTTTCATTTCCATCAACAATAAATGAGAATTCAATTCCTCTTGCTCCACATCCTCATTGACATTGTTATTGGCAGTGTTCAGGATTTGGACCACTCAAATAGGTGTGTAACAGTATCTCATTGTTGTTTGAATTCCCATTTCCCTATCTGTATGTCTTCTGTGAGGTACCTGTTCAATTTTTTGCTCATTTTTTAATCAAGGACTTTTCTTATTGTTTTCTTATGGTTGAGTTTCAGGAGTTCTATGTACATGACTTGATCTTTATTTTAACTGCTGTCTTTCCATTGATCACTCCAAAACCTCTACCTCTTGCTTGGCTTCTTTGTAGGGATGATTTTTACTACTTCTGCAACTCTATCTTGATAGTTAATTATTCTTTTGTGTTGTTGTTGGAACCGCTTAAGAAATTGTGTCTTTTCACCTGTATCTTTAATCCTGCTTTTTCCTCACATCACCACCTGTCAAAATTCTGCTTACTCTTGAGAAAGCTCTGGAGACTCACATTCTGCTGCCTTTCCTGATACAGGGTATCTGAGGTGATCATTTATTCTCTCAACAAGTATTGTTTTGTTCTTATTCCCTTAGCTTCCTTACCAATTGTTTCCTTACTTGTTTAATCATCACCTCCTGAACGTATGGACCTCAAGTTTTTATCCTTCACAGCCTGGAAGCTCACACCTTTGCACATGGAAAACTGTCACTGGAAAACTGTGGAATGAATGAACAGATGAGGGAAGGAGGGATACTTTAACATAGCACAGTAAAGCCAATTGCTAAATGAACCTCTTTAGTCATTAAATGCTGAAACATATCAAGTGGATGTTTTATTCTATCTCCATAAATCAAGTTTGACATTAGTAAAGTAACTTAAGTCAGTAAAAGTTGAAGTATGGAAATCTCAGACTTTAGTTGACAGAAAGACTGATTACATATCTTTATTGTGATAAGAATACGTGAATTGTACTATGATAAACATAGGAGTAAAGGTTTCTTTTTGATGTAGTATAACTTCATTTCCTTTGGGTAGACAGTCACTAATGAGAATACTGGATCAAATGACAGGTCTACTTTTAGTTCTTTGAGAAATTTCCATGCTGTATTTCATAGAGATTTTACTAATTTACATTCTTACCAACAGTGTATTTGTTCCCTTTTTACTGTTTCCATGCCAACATCTACTGTTTTTTAAGGTTTTCATAATGGCCATTCTCACTGGAGTAAGATGGTATCTCACTGGTTTTAATTTGCATTTGACTAATGATGTTGAGCATTTTTTTTTTTTTTTTTTTTTTTGCCATTAGTGTGTCTTCTTCTGAAAATTGTCTGTTTGTGCTTTTGTCCTGCTGTTTTAAGAGAGTTTTGGGGGGTCTTTTGGCCGAGTTGTTTGAGTTCTTTGTAGATTCTGGATATGGGTCCTTTGCTTAGTTTCTGAATATTTTCTCCCATTCTTTAGGTTTTCTGTTTATTCTCTGATTATTTTTTTTGCTGTGCTGTAACATTTTGGTTTAAGTAAGTTCCATTTGTTTATTTTTGTTGCATGTAGACATTATATATTTTTTGTAGCTACTGAAAATGGGATTGAGTTTTTGATTTGGTTCTCAGCAAGGTTGTTATGACTGTATAGAAATGCTACTTATTTTTATAAATTGGCTTTGTAACCTAAGACTAAACTGAATTTACTGATCATATTTAGGAGTGTTTTGGAAAAGTGTTGAGCGTTTTCCAGGTTTAAGCTCAGATCATCAGAAAACACAGATAATTTTATTTTCTGTTCCACTTTTGATGCCCTTAATTTCTTTCTCTCATTAGTTAGTTTTAACTGATCCTCAAAGTCCCAATTAGCTATCCAATTTTAAATTCTTATGTTTTGGCATAGCAAAAGCAACAAGTTTTGTCAAGTTGTTTAATGTTTTACTTATGATAAATACCTCTTATAATTATTTCTGAAAAGGCCAAGAGAGCTCACAGTTTTACATCCTTAGTTCCCAGAACATGAAAAGGAATTTATGGTTAATGAATAATTTTTGAATAAGTGAATGTACCAACCAGTGAATTATCTAGCAATTTAGGAGGAATTTAGATACATGTTTTCTGAAAGCACATGATATAATCCGTGGCTGATTTCCCAAGGATATAAAATGGAAAGGAAACTAACTTATTTATATAGAAAGTTCTATATTAATCTTTTACACTGAGTATTTTATTTAATCCTCACATTGGGCTATTTCTATTCCATTTTTTTCAGTTAAGAAACTGAGCTTAGAAAGATTAAGAAACTTGTTCAAGGTCAAAGCTTCTTAGACTCAAAGTTGATTTTGAATCAGCACTTTCCAAACTCATGCTGACTCCATTATAATAAACTTTACAAATTAGATTAATATAATTTTAACAAATATTATTTATGGTTGTATATAGACTATAAAAGGATGTGTTGACATTAAGGTTAAATTAAAATAATCTTATATATTTGTACATCCTGGCTCTATGTAGGGCTCTTTACAGCTTTCTATTGGTTAATAAATTATATAAATATATGCTTGGATTGTGTAGAAACATTGATTAGGCTTCAAGAAGTATTTAGAAATATAAACTTCACATGGGGAAACACCAAATTACCATAAAAATTTCAAAAGCAAAATAATTTTGGCATATCATTTCAGATGAATTAACCTTACATTTTGGAAATAGGTAGAACATAGAATTGCACTCCCCAAGGTATGTGTGTCTGAGTGGACATTTCAAAGAGAACTTAGCACATCCTTCATGTTCACATGGATGGAGCTGGAGAATGTTCTTCTGAGCAAAGTATCATGAGAATGGAGGAAAAAGTACCCAATGTACACACCCCTATTATGAAACTAATTTATACCTTTTATA
>NW_003852480.1:1052444-1065346 GCF_000181295.1 Otolemur garnettii
CTTTCTAAGAGTAGAATGTGAACGTTTTAAAGCAATAACTGAGAAAATGACATGAAGGCTGTGTTGACCAGTTTGATGAAAGTATTTCAGATTGCATGTGAAAACCCCACACTGCATCCCAGAAGTGCATTAATGTACATAGTTACCATTCAGTTAAAAAAAAAAAGGCTTAATTTGTGATCCTCCACCTAAAGTCATTGTGAGATGACTTTTTATACAATATGCAAAACATACTGAAGTAAATGTTAGCATTGCTTTAATTCCTATCAGACAATATCTTGAATATTATTATAAAATATTGATATTATGTCTTTAAAAATTAATTAGTGAGAATCATAACATACATTGTAAAAGGCATTTGTTTTGATATAAATAAAGAATGCCATTGAGGTCTCTTTTTTGCTGTTTTTGTTTTGTTTTGTTTCCAATGAGTCTTAATGGTTCTATCCATACACGTGTAACATTCCATTAAAATAAAAATGCCTAATATTAGGCTTAAATAAATAATACTGATTTTGGAAGCCGTATTGGCAATGTTGCTTGGGATCGTCACCCAAACAATGATGAAACACTCTTGTCAAGATGATCTTTCAACTGTTATTTCTTTTTCATCCATCCCTTTTTAAGGAAAGGATTTGAAGTATATTATAATAACAAATATACAATGAAATGTACCAGGTGTGGCACTCATACCTGTAATCTTAACACTAGAAAGCCAAATAGGGAACATCAACTTGAGCTTAGGTGTTCAAGACCAGTCTGAGCAAGATTGAGACCCTGCTCTACAAAAAATACAAAAATTCGGTGGACATGGTGGTACTCACTTCTAGTCCCAGCTACTTGGGATTAGGACAGAAGAACTACTTGAGTCCAGGAGTTTGAGGTTGCTGTGAGTTATGCTGATGCTACTGTACTCTAGCCGCATGACAGAACAAGAGTGTTAAAAAAAAAAAAAATCAAAATAGGACTAAATATGCTAGAGCCATATAGTGACAATTGCATCAGGATATGAGAAATAAATTGTTAATGCAATTGGGGTAAAATTAACTTTTAATGTCTTAGCCATCAGACCAAATGAAAAACATGATAAGATACTTAAGCCTTATTTTTTCAGTAATAGGAAGCACATCACGGCATCAAGAGGACAATTTGATAACAAAAACTGTGAGCATTAGATATTTTATAAAGCATTTACACTCGGTGTAGCACATAGTAAATACCTATATTATGATGATAGTATTATATGTGTAAACAAATTAAGGATTAAATAAATAAGTAAATTACTCACCCTGTGTATTTTCACCTAAGGGTCACTGATGAAAAGAAAGGGCCATGGGTTTAATAACAAGTTTATAAAATATACACAGAAAACCACATCTGGTTGTTTCTTATACTAACCTTTGATAACAGAGATATAGTATTTTATTATATAGTATGAAAATATATTTTAAATACATGAATTTAAAGGTACAGTTTTTTAATGATTTACCTTTGTAAAAAGCAGCACGTAAAGAGCATAGTAAGATAATTTTTAGTGTATATAGCTTCCAAGTAGGAGTAACTTTGACAGATGATTTCAAGAAAATTTTTTAGCAAATAATTTGAAATTAAGTACTATGACTGTTTGAAAGGATATCAAGTAGATGTCATGTTTTTTAGCTGAGGCAGTACCGATAGTTTATTAGAAAATAAAGGAATGTAATGTGTGATTTCCTCTTAAGGAAAAGACCTTGCATGTCTTCCGGGGAAGGATGAAAGGTTTTGCAACATTATTACCTGTTGAAAGCTTCATTATGCCAGGCAGATGGGTCTTAGTATTAAACATACTTGAGTTAATTTTTGTAGTTGTCAAAATAAGATATTAAATAATCAATGAAATCCCATTATCAATTTTAAGATAGGTGTATATTTTGATAAAAAGTTTAAGTAGCTTTGTTAAGCAGGTCTTCCTAGGCCTCCTAGACTTTTTTCCCTCAATGATTCCATGTTAATTTGGTTATAAAAAATGTTCTTTTTCCAATGTTGCTACTGAGATGGCAGATATGTTCCCTGTGAGTTTGTAGAATTCTCAATTTATTTGTCTTTGACACCCCAAATCCATCTGCATACGATTTTTAAGAATCAATTTATAGTACATGTTGAAGTTCTTATAAACATTAAGTTTAGAGTGACCATAAGATACAGGTGCATGAAATCGTTCTTCACTGCCTGTAGTTCAGTAAATGCAGATAATTATTAGGGGTCTTACCCTTCTCCAATTACTGTAGAGAATCTGGATATGAGAACAAGGTCATATGAGAGACAGTTCATTCCCCAAGCTTTTCTAACATTGCTGCTCATTGTTTATGCTTTATTCTATATTTTATTCTTATAGGAAACGTGAATTTATGTCTTATAGAAATGTAACAGGTCTTACTATTTAATAAAAGATGGTCTATCATCTCTTCCTATTATTTGGATTTTGAATGGATATTTATGATCTAATTCCTCTTGATGTCAAAAGGCTTTGAATGGATAGTACTATATGAATTTTAATTACTGAAAATTAGGAATCTGAAACCCAATATCATTTATACCTTGAAACTTTGGTGCATATTTTAAAATCAGTAGATAAAATTAAAATCCAAAGATCTTAGCATGATGTCTCAATACTCTATTAATATACACTGATGACTCAATTTGTGCCCCAACCCTGTGTTTACAGGTACATATAAAATGTATTAAAGTATTAAACATCTTTCTAAGTTCCTATATTTTTACAATCTATATGTTTTGGTCTAATCCAATTTTTTACCAAGTTTTAAAGTTCACATTATTTGAGATAGGTGGATAACTGAGATAAAACAATGAACTAGTGGATCTGAAAATATTTTTCTACTGTAGTTGATTATCTGTAATGTTTACAAATTTTGCATCTACTCTCATCTGTTTTGCATAAGCCAGATCTCATCTGACTATCTCAGACTCTCCCTGCGTAGTCTACTACCTGTGTGTGTAGTCAAGGATAGTTTTTCTTTCACCTTCTCAAGAATATATATGTGTGTGTGTTTAATGTACGTATAGAACTTTTTTTGTAGTGGGGTACTTAACAAAAGATGAATAGAAATTGCTTCTAATCTATTCTAAACTAAATAGTGTTCTTTGGTGGGGAGGAATGCTGGTAATATTTAGCAGGTCTCAGGCTTTTGTGACACTGCCACCTAATCAATTGGAATAATTGGTGTTTGTGTAAAGGTAAAGCAATAATCCATTAGGTTATGTTCTGGCATTTGAGCTCACGAGTGCCACGGGATGTCTGCAGGGAGTAATTAGATAAAGACAAGGTCTTTCTATGCTTCTAATAAATAGAGCACTCATTTAGTGCTTGAGCTATAGTAACTCCGGTTGATGCTGGAAAAGCAAAAAAACAAACAAAAACAATGTGCTGCAAATTATTAAAATTCTTAGTTCTGGGGCTAAGTTCTTAAAAATAGCAATGAACATGCATATGTACAGATATCCTCTTTTTCCAGGACTATAGAGTTAACATCTTCCTAAGACAAAAATGGAACGATCCCAGGCTGAAGCTTCCTAGTGACTTTAGGGGCTCAGACGCCTTGACAGTGGATCCCACGATGTACAAGTGTTTGTGGAAACCTGACTTATTTTTTGCAAATGAAAAAAGTGCCAATTTTCATGATGTAACCCAGGAAAATATCCTACTCTTCATTTTTCGGGATGGAGATGTTCTTGTCAGCATGAGGTACTCTTTTCCATTTAATATTGGTACATCTGTGTTTTCCTTTTAAAGTCAGCAGATCACGGAAACGTTTTCCAAATGATTTCTAAGACCCCTGTTTCTACTTTCAGGTTATCGATTACTCTTTCGTGCCCTTTGGACTTGACTTTGTTTCCCATGGATACACAACGTTGCAAGATGCAACTTGAGAGCTGTATGTAAATGAGAATATAAATTACTATGGAAATAAAATGGTTAAAATTTCTAGGCTATACATTGTACTGATAGCTTAGGTAACAGTGATAAAAATTATGCTCTTGAATATAAACAAGTCATTAGAATAACTATGAGGAAAATTATAATTTCAAGTTAATTTATTAAGTTAAAATTTCCTTAAATTATAGTTATTCTTTTACTGTATTAATTTTTCTGGAGATAGAAAACTGCTTTGTAAATGAACAGTGATTTCTGTTCCCTCTATGTAGGTATATATTTCTTACTTGTTCCAATTGCCACCATCTTTGAATTAGTAATACATAGTATAGGCAAGGTAAAAGACAGTGTGATTTCCTAATTTAAATAACTTTTCTAACATTCAAACCACATTTTCGTAGAAGAGAATTTGGGGAACTTTGAAAAATATTCTGTAAATCCAACCAAATGTTCATTTTCTATTAATGTAATGACAAATTTATGAAATTGGATACTCTGTGTTGTTATGATCCTATTTTTTTAGTTTTATAAAAGATACACTAGAAGTATTAACTAAGATTATCTATCTGTAAAATACATTAATGACTGTGCTATGATGCTCATCTTTTGAAGATAAAAGTAGGACATCAATCTTAAGAAATTAATAGTAAAGTGTTGTGAAGTAATGTTTAGAGCCAGAATGCCTATATCAGACAACCTATTTCTTGAGAGTCAAGAGAAATATCCCTGTGAACTATCTTGTATATGCCTGTTAGATTATATACTTAGTGTTACTCCAGGGTAACTTGGTGTTTTTTTAAAAATAAAAATGTACTGAAGTAGATCCTAATCTGAGCAATATTTATTACTTTCTAACTATAAAATGAGATTCCTCAATGTAAGTGTATATATGTTTATGTTTTTGTGTTTGTTGTTTTTATATATATGTGTGTCCCTGGTTGTCAGTATGTACTTGTATTCCAGCTGTGTATTACATTTTAATTCTATTACTGGGTGCACAGAAGTATTGCTTTAGAAAAAGCATCATACACCTTAGAGTTCAATGGTAGGCTACTATTCACTGTGTAACCCCTTGAAATGTAGCTGCCTTACCTAAGCAGCTGTACCTTGGGATGTTGAAATGGTAGAGACTGAGGCCCATTCCAGGGATTGTTTTATAGACCTTCTATGGTGATGCTACTTTTCTTTAGGAAAGTTTGTAGTGATTTCTTTTTTAAAAAATGGTGTTTTAATGCTTACACTTATTTAAAAAAAAGTAACAGGTAACTATTTCATGGCTGTAAGTGTTTACATTCAGAAAGTTTTGGACAATCCACATATTCATTATATTTTCATTGTTGGCAGGAAAGCATTCTGACGTAGAGAAGTGAGTTTACTATATGTGATAGTTGCAATACGCTGATTACTTTCACTTGTTCTTTAAGATGATTATCTGTACCTTTTCTATCAATATTTTAATTAGTGGCCATAGATTTTATCTGTTTACATTTTTAACTACAGTTTTATATACGGAGGTCCAAATTTTCTTAACTCTGCTCCGTTTGATATGTAGATTATTAAGATATTAAAGACCATCAATAATCAACTATATTTTAAACTAATGTTTTTGTTTATTTTTGTTTGTAGTTGGTTATACAACTGATGATTTACGATTCATCTGGCAGTCAGGGGATCCTGTTCAGTTAGAAAAAATTGCCTTGCCTCAATTTGATATTAAAAAGGAGGATATTGAATACGGCAACTGCACAAAATACTATAAAGGCACTGGTAAGTCACAATCTTTAAGTTAAATAAAACTAAGTCCTATTTCAAAGATTCATTTTAATTAATATATGCTAAGGGACGAATAGAAGCAAACTGATTAGACAAAGAAAGTTGCTGTAAGTAGTTTATCTTTATATTCACATGTTTAAATCTTTCATAGAATGCCAGTTACTAATACTTTTTAGTAACTAGATAGATATGTTTTTTCTCTATGTAATTCTGGTAGTTAGAAGTTTTCAATTTTTTATTTTAGAATGCAAACTATCCCAGGTAGTGGTTTTTCTTAGATGTTGCAAAAATTTCTACTTCTGGTAAGATTCAATTTAGGGCTGAACTTTTTAGATATAAAACAATTTAATCCATATATAGTCACCCATTGTCTTTTGAGTAGTATTTAGGTGGTAGTTGGCGCACATTCTTAATTTTATAAAGCATTGATCTTTATGCTATGCAGGAAGCAATAGTGGTGTAAAATAATTGGACATCAGTAAATAGTCCCTGTAGAGTCTTCTTACCCTAGGTCACGGAACAGCCAGTTACGAAAAGCACAACAAATTAACCTCATTCATTAAATTGCATTGAGCTTTTGCAGAAAATGCAGTACTCACTGTTCAATATTGTCATAATATTATTAGTGTTCAGTCTTTCACTCTCTCCTGGTAGATATTGGTGATTGAATGTTTTAGATACTGAATATAGTGTTATTCCACTTAGTGAAATAAATAAGGAGATCATTTAATTTTGATCATTATATTAGTAGTAATAATCTGTTCAATTTCTAAATTATCATACAGTTCTAATTCTGTCTCAAGTAAATCATGACAAAAGAAATCTAGGAATAGATATAATTAAAGTTTAACTTCATTACAACATTTGTGTTGAGTTGCAATAATAACTATGTATATAGTACAATTGTGTAGAATTTAGAGAGATGAGATGTTTGAGAGAGAATGCTGTCATTATTACACCAAGGGCAAAATATAATTTATAACATTTCAGTTCATAGTAAAATAAGAGGCAGACTGATTGCTCATTTACAGTGGTATAATAAAGCCAAGACTAGGCCACTTGGGTATAAAATCAGTTTAAGCATCTCTTGTTGACTTTCAAATACATTAACGGATTATCTAACATTTGTATATCAGTAGTCCTTTCTGTTAGAGCTTATATACAGTAGAACAAGAGAAATTATAATTAAATATTTTACTAAAGAATTCTAAAGGGTTTTTTTTTTTTGTAAGTAAAAACAGTGATCTTAAAAATTTGGCCATTGGTGTATTCACTGAAGTAAAATATGCATAGATTATTAGATATAGAAATGATCTAAGTGATAATTCTGAGCCAGTTACTTTACTTAGCACATAAAATAACTGAAATGCAGGGTGACTAAATGACTTACTGAACGTCACTGGGCAAATTAGTGTCAGCAATGGGACTAGGCGTAGTAGTTTTTCTCCCATCTGTATGCCTTTAAATTAAGAAGACTGTGTGTTTAGGGATTTTTATAATTCACCTATTAATTAAAAGAATAATCTTGAAAACTACGAAAATCCTTTTGGGATTGTTGTGTAAGAAGACATTTAATAAATACCTTTTTGAATTCTTAGTATACTAGGCATTAAGTGCTTTGTAGAAATTATATAATTTAATCCTCACAACAGTCCTGTGAGTTAAGTACTTTTATTATCTCCATTTTATTCATTAGGCTAATGAAGTAAAGATATTTGCTCACAGTCAGACCGTTACTAAGTGATGTGCTGGGATAGTGAGTCTGATATTGTCATATTATGTGTGGACTCCTATTATCTTCAAAAATACAGTGGAACCTCCACTGCTGACCACCTCCTTTCACTGACCACCTCTTTAAGTTGACTGATTTTCATAGACCAGACATGCAGCATATGTACATACCAGTACAGTGGTCCTTGTGTTTTCACCTCTGTGTGTTGACCAGTGTGTTACAGTCCCTTGGGAGGTCAGCTTACAGAGCTCTACTGTAGTTATCTGCATCCAGATTATAAGGTTATTCTGGCAAAATGAATAGTGTCTAAATTGTTTTGAGAAATACAAAAGAGACCCCATTGAAGACATTAACTTCATCTAGGGAAGAAAATAAAATTAACAATTTTATTTGTAATTTTATGTAATAGCATAAACTTATGTAATAGCATTGAAAATCTTGGGGGAGAATTCATTACTTTACTTGTAGCCCTACGTTTAAAAGTTCTCCATTTGGGAACTCAGTAGTAAATAAAAAAACAGGCCCTTCTCCTTCATAGAGCAGAGTAGATTGCAATGTGGTAGACATTTTAAAAAGTAAATGTAATTCATTTTAGATTTTAGAAGGAAATGATGTGTGCATGGTAGAGAGAATTTAGGGGATTACTCAGGAGTTATAAGATCTTTCTTGTTATCTTTTAGTCATAAATAAGTCATTGAAATCTCATTAGCTACAGAAAATAACAATAAAACTTTTGGCTAACAATATTTTTTGGTGCTCACATTGTTTCAGGTAGTTTATCAGCATTTACATGAATCATCATATGAATATATGTAAGACATATTTTAATGCTTGAATAATTTAGAAAAACAGGACATTCAAAGTATCTGGAATGTTTAACAATGTAGAAGAGTGAAAAAGAATATACACACACACACATGCTATGTATTTGTAAAATGATAGCCAATATTTTCTTTAATTTAGATGGAAATAATGACAGCTTTAACTTTATTAAAATTATGCTTTTACGTTATTATAGAATTTGCAAAGTTGAACAAAGATATAGAAAAATAAGTCTACAAAAATACGTCAATTGGATGGCTGAGTGAATAATGAAATAAAAGTTCACAGGAAATAGAAAGTAAATTGAATTTGCCCAAAGAACATTTATATCAATTAGCTGCCCACCTGCCTCTCATAAATGTAACAGGACTAGGAAAAGATCAAAAAAGATCAAGAAATGTTTCTCGTAAAGGTTTATGGAGCAAATCACTGTAATACCCAAGCATGTATTTTACTGCTGAATGCATCCAAGTCTTATGAAGCTTCCCTTGTGGGTGCCTTCATCAAAGGGACATGGGGGGGAACTTGCTCCAAAACACAGGACTCCCAATTTTGGTGTCCTTTAAACATAGTGGGATGAAATACAACACTGCATTTTAAAGTGTTCTACTTTATAGTCCGTTACTATAATGTTTGTGAAAACTGAGAAAACTAACAAAAATTTATAACGTGTTCAGAAATACATTTTGTGAATACCACGTGAAGATAAAATTAGCTTGACTAAGTGATGCTATTACAGCGTGAGGGTCTTCACAGTCACACTTAGGAAAATAGTGCAGACCTTCCTAAATACAGCAGTAATGCTTATGAAAGATTATAGTTTCAAAATATTATGCACGATTGTTAGTTAGAAACATATGTTCTTGTTTGTTCTGGCAGGAAGTTAAGATGAATGGTGGGAAACAGACAAGGGAGGGAAATTTTTCATTGTTTTCATTTTTGTATCTTTTTAGAGCCTTTGAATGATCTAATATGTTGCCTAATTTTGAGGAAATTAAAATCTAAAAAAAGAAGCAGTTGGAATTTTTTATTTTTGATATAATCTAGAAGCTTTTGGCATAATTAGAACTACTTCAGTTCAAATCAAATCAACTAATTATTCTTTTTTACACAGTAGCTCTACTATTTGTCTAATCCCCATGAAGTAGCAATGATTATAATCCACATTGGAAAAGGATGGATTTCTAGTCTGAGTCATTTGCTAAGAGCATGTGAATAGTCATTCTTTTATTCGACACTTGTGAAGATCCTATTGTGTGCAAGTACTGTGTTAGATAGTATTAATGAATAAACAGGATGATTATCTTAATGTCTGAAGTGTGGGTACAGTATTCCCACTTCAGAAGACTAGATAAATATTATTTTTAACTAGAAAATAGTCAATAATAACGTTATTCTGACTCCACAATTGTTTCATTTATTCATTGTTCATTTATCTGTTTCACCATTTTAAAAAAAGTAAAGTTTGGATAAATTTTAACTTTCTGATATTTTCACATAACCTTAATTTTGTTAAAGGATACATGACATTCTTATCTAAATTATACATTTGAGGCGTAAAATATTATACTTAAATTGCTAACTGAAAGGACCTAAACGTGTAACGTATAATCTGAAACATCTGGAAATATATCATTCTCTCAAGTGCAGTGCCGTAAGAATATTTGGGCCACTTATTTTCCTTGTTAAAGCAGCAAAGGCTAGGAGGCTTCCCAGAATTTGTAATTAATTCGGGGGACTGGCTGATGTCACGATCCCCTAGAATTAGGGGTTAAAGCAATTTCTGCATTAGTGGTGGCATGCGAACGTGAAAGTTCTTTTCTTCAGTTAGACTCTATTTGCAGACTTGGAGTAGGGGAGCAGAGGAAATTGAGAGGAGAATTAGATATTTACACTTTACAGTCTTTTACGTCCATGAACTGAAAACGCTTATTTCTTCTTTTTGCTGATGTTTACTTCCAATACTCTCTTCATTCTGTAATGTTTAACTATTCCTAAGCATCACGGAAGATTGCCATCCTTTCTAGATCAGCACTGATTCATGCAGCTAAAAAACGCTCCTGGACAACACCCAGTCCAGGAGCATTTCCCCTTAGACATGTTCTGCTTTGATTTACTGCTCCCCACAGGGCCCCTTTAAATCATCCGCCCTGCGAGCACCCCTGGGTAAGGGAAAGTTCAACTGCTTTGCACATTTTCTGAATAAAGACAGAAAAGCCTAGACACTGATCTAGTGGAGCAGCTTGTGGGATCTATTTCTCAATGACATAATGAAGTCGGGAAAGGTCAGGCAAAACTGGTTCCATAATGTCACCTTTTAGATCACATCAATTATATATACTATTTAAAGGAGGCAAAGTTTACTTTGTGAAGTTGCCTTGAATAGAGGCGACTGAGGCACCCTGTCGATTGTCGCAGTTGTGTGTGGGTAGGAAGCTGACACCGTTCCTGTGTCTGTCTCTGACAGGCTACTACACGTGTGTGGAAGTCATCTTCACCCTGAGGAGGCAGGTCGGCTTCTACATGATGGGCGTCTATGCCCCAACCCTGCTCATCGTGGTCCTCTCTTGGCTGTCCTTCTGGATCAACCCAGATGCCAGCGCGGCCAGAGTGCCCCTGGGTAAGGTGCTCGGCGCTCTCAGTCACGTCAGGAATGTGCTGTCCTCTCTATCTAACTTAACTGTGCGATCAACTACTTTGAAAAAGCACATTCTGGAATTGATGGCAATCTATTTTATTTTGTTTTCTAGGCTTTCTTCAAAACTTGAACTAACAGGGGGAAGGTTGATTGATGGGAGGAGGGAGGACATTTGGTGGGATCTCACAATGCAAGGGTATATACCAAATAACTAATAATAAATTTTAAATGTCTTACCACAAAAAACAAGTAAGTGACCTGATGGATATGTTAATCAGTTTGATTTAAGCATTCCACATTGTATATCAAATCATCACCTGTACCCCATAAATGTATACAGTTATGATTTTATTTTATTTTATTTTATTTTTTGAGACAGAGTGTCATTTTATTGCCCTTGGTAGAGTGCTATGGTGTCACAGCTCACAGCAACCTCCAACTCCTGGGCTTAGGCAATTCGCTTGTCTCAGCCTCCCAACTAGCTGGGACTACAGGTGCCCGCCACAATGCCCAACTATTTTTTTTATTGTTGTTGCAGTTTGGCCGGGGCTGAGTTCAAACCTGCCACCCTCGGTATATGGGTCCAGTGCCCTACTCACTGAGCCACGCGCACTGCCCCACAGTTACGATTGTAACTAAAAATAAAATAAAATAAAGCCAAAGTAGAAACATACACACACAAAAAACAATCTTCAGCTAGATTTTTGCAGTTTATACTCTATAATTATGCTAAGCTTTTCCGTTTATGTCTTCAGGAAATTTTAAGCAGTTAATCTATTCTATAATCCATTAATTATTTAATTAACATAAAATAATTATTGATAAGTGATTCTCACAGACAACTAAAGTTTAAAATCTTCACTAGTGTCGAACTTGGAAAAAAATAACTATTTTTGTGGGAATCTTTGTAAACAGTAGTGTATACTGTCCCATACTTTGGTCAAGGAAGAGTCAAATAATTCATTTTTTAAAATATTGCCCACAGTCATTTTCTTAGGCACCAATTCTTATGTGCTGTATCATGGGGTGGCTAGAGTGAGTCTGGGCTAGTCGTCTCCCTTGAATGTCCAGACTCTTCAGTTTGTTATTTTTAATCCTCTGGGACATACAAATGCCAGTAGCCAGTCAGTCTTTCTTTGAAAATCCTTTCTGTATAAAGATTAAAATATCTTTTCTTGAGAAAATAAGCAAGAGCCATTCCTGTGGGTCATGTGCATAAACTTCAGAATGTGGACATTGGGGCAATGAATTTGGATTGTTTTCAGTGTTTTAACATTCTTTGTTACAGTGAGTGTATGTCTGTGTTTGGGTTTTCTGAATATCCCCTGTAACTCATGTGAGTAAAGCTCTGATGTATCTGACCTTTCAGTGAGTGACAGGCTGCTACATTTAATTTTCTTCTTCCATCAAGAAGGTCTTGTGCAAATTCCCTCCTGACTTGTGAAGGAATCAAATGAAATACAGATATTAAAGGGTAAGAAACCAGGAATGAAGCAATGAAAATAAAAATTTTATCTAAATAAGAAATTTAGAGTTTATATCTAATAAAAAGCATGAAGAGCAAATCTGTATCTTAGTAACTCCAAATTTGGGAAATTTCATCCTAAGGGTTATGTATCTGTAATAAAGATAATGACAACTGATAGATTATTAATTCCTTTAGTGATGAAAATCAACTGTGCATTATATTTCATTTAGAAATACCATGTATTTCTCTAAAATAGTGTTGTTTATTGGAAGTATCTTATGTTCATGTAGGGATATAAGTGTCAGACTTCCAAGAGTACTTTGGAGATATCTTAATCTCTGACATATCCTTAAAGGACTTTTCTTTGTAAACCTGCACTCACTGCAGGACTTCTAAGACAAGGTCCCTGAGCCATCACCTTACATCTAGAAGACCTGTGGTACTGTGGTACGGGGCAGTCTCTAGACTCACCTGGGTTTGAATTCCAACTCTTTGCTTTCTAGCTCTGACAACTTGGGCAGCAGATTTAACTTCTTTA
>NW_003852480.1:1065454-1066205 GCF_000181295.1 Otolemur garnettii
AAATATTTATTCCATACTGACTATGTGCTGAGGGCTATTCATGAAGATGGGGTGGAGTTAATAAAATGGCTAATAAATAGGTAAAGAAATGGAAGAGTTGAAGACCTGAGTGAGGAATGTGCAGGAAGGAGTGGGCCGGGATGGCAGTCACCTCCTGCGGCTGCGTTCCTGAGGAGGAAGCTTGCTTGGGTGTTGGAACCAGCAGGCCATGTGGCCGGGGGGGAGAGGGAGCTGGAGGGAGCTGGGCGAGGTAAGGTCAGAAAGATAACATAACACCTCCCAAAGTGTTCTGATGATTTGGGACTTTTATTCAAAGTAAATTAGGAAGCCTCTGAAAACTTTTGAGCATGATCTGTCTTAAATTTTAGGCAGATCTCTTTGCCTACTTTATTGAGAACAGACTGACAGGGGTCAGTGGTAGAAGGAAGGAAAGCAGGTAACAGGCTATGGCAGTGACCCACGTCATGGCACGTTTGGCCTAGGGAAGGAGGGCCTAGGGAAGGAGGGCCTAGGGTAGGAGGGCCTAGGGTAGGAGGGGCAAGGGCAGGTGCTGAGACACATTAAAGGATGGATTATCCTGAGGGTCGAGATAAAAAGTATCTGTAGATGAGCCTCATGCCAGATTTAAGAAAGTAGACTCAAAGTGGACTTCAAAGTTTTTTTGGATGAAAAACTAGAAAGATGATGTTGGCATTTATGGATACGGGAAAAGCTGAAAGTAAAGTGCCTTTGAGAATGCAGCAAAGAGCTC
>NW_003852480.1:1066400-1084667 GCF_000181295.1 Otolemur garnettii
AAACAGAGAAGAAGTCGACTTCTGAGAAGACGGAGAAAAATGAGGAGCAGCCACGATGGCGTTATCTCCCAGAAGCCAGGTGGAGACAGTGTTTCCAGGCGAAGGCAGTGATCAACCACATGCTCACAGGTCAAGTAAAGTGAGGGCTAAGATTCCTCAGCTTAAACGTGCTGAGGAAGTCACTGGTGTCCATGATATGGACAGTTTCCACGGAGTGAGGAAAAGGGGAAATCCTGGTTGGCACAGCTTCAAGAGCAAAGGGGAGGGGATGAATTAGAAACACTCCATCTAAATCACTGATTGAAGATTATTAGCTATCAAAAGAAAAGGAATGGGGAAATAGCTGGAGTTGGAATAGGAGTTGAGAAGGTTTTTCTCTTATTTTAAGACAAAATCATAGTATGTTTATTTCTGATGGGAGAAAACTAACGGTGAAGGAACAACAGAGAGATGAAAAAAGTGCAGGAGCAGTGTTCTTGAGAAAGCCAGAGGGGATGGGGACGGGACAGGGGGAGACTGGCTCTTGCTAGGAACAAAATGTGTTTGTTTCAGGGATCAGCAAACTCCTATAAAAGGCCCAATAGTAAATATTTGAGGTTTGTGGGCCATGTACTTTCTGTCACATCATAAAACTCTGCTGTTGTAATGCTGAAGCAACTATAAACAACATGTGACTAAATGTGTGTGGATGTGTTCCAACAAAACTTTATCTATAAAAATAGGCAGTGGGCCAGATTGGGTAATAGTTAGCTGATCCCTGGTCCACAGTATTAGGAGAGAAGCAGAATAAGTGTAAGGGCACAGAGAGAGGTGAGCGAGTAGATTTTTAAACATCTAAGGGAGCTGCCTTCTCTTGTTTGGTGAGTTACAGCAATTGATTTCTAGAGGTTGGATGAGTTTTGTTTATAGCACTCCCTTTTCCTTTTAACGTATGGCTGTAGTGATGTCCCATCATTCATTCCTGATATTGTCGAATTGTGGATTCTTTTTTTTTTTTCTAGATCACTCTTGCTAAAGTGTTTTTTTATTTTATTGATATTTTCAAAGCACTAGCACTAGGAGAAAACATATTGCATGAACTGATTATTTATATTTACACTCAAATTATTTCACTTCTTAAAAATTCAGTTCCCTAGTCTGCTTTAATTTTTCTACCAGGCTTTTTTTTTTTATTTAATTGTTCCATTGTTCACAAACATCAAAGTTCCCTGTGAATTTTAGTTAACAACTTTGTCTTAAGTTATTTCTGTAAGTATAGAGGTATCTATGCAAGTAGTTATGGAAGTAACATTTTGCAATACTCTGAAGTAAATTATCCTATAACACTTCTTTTTCCTGGCACATAGGCTATTTTAGTTGTTGCAAAAAGGAATACACATTTTTAACAAATAACTTTTAGTCATTTATATAAAAAGATAATATAAATGATATAATATTACCACAATTCCTTTTCCTTTTACTATCCTTTGACTATAAGAACTTATGAAATGACAATATGCTAAGATTAGTAGCTTCTGAATTAATTTCCTACTATCTCTACTCTCCACTTCTTTTGGCTTTCTTTTTTTACTTTCCTTGCCTTTATTCCTTTCTTTTGTTTTTCTAGGTTTTAATTTTTCTGTTTTCACCGGTATTTTGCTAGCATATATACTGTTAAGGAATTATTCTGTAGATTCTTCTTCTGAGATTAGCTGGGCAAGAATTCTCCAGACATTTCATAGGCAATCATGGAGGATCCTCTGTGTATCTTGAATAATCGAGATGGTTGTATGACTATAAAATTCTGACTGCATGTTGATGAGTGAGATAACCTTAGCCTTGAATTATGTTCAATAACCTTGATTATCTCAAGACATTTTTTCAATTCAGCCTCTTTATATGGCATATGTATTAAAAAATTAATTTGTATTATTAGTTTTAACTTTTCATAGACCTTTGAAAACTCTACATCTATTTGTAAGAGTTAATATCGATTTCATGACATTTTCCAGAATTGAAACCTAGGCTTGATTTATTTCCATAGTATGTAGGAAATAGTCTGAGAAATGAGGTTTGTATAGTTTAAACATGTTTTTGAAATATTATACCAAGAAGTCTTAGAATTTGTTAAAGAGGAGCATAGGTACAGTTTATTGAGAATATAATGCTAACATTATAAAATCCATATCTATGATGAATTTATATTTCTTTCTATTGGTTTATTAAAATTTGGACAGAATTTTCCTATGCACAATTAAACAGTGAATTAATTCCATTTGAAGGCTATATTGTGATAATGATAAAATATTTGTCCAAAGTTAGGTTATTTGCTCAGATTTCTAATTTCAGGGTAAAAACAGCAAAAGGGTATTCCCTGTTACAATGTAATTCCTGAAGATGAGACACATAGC
Source organism: Otolemur garnettii (assembly GCF_000181295.1). Lineage (NCBI taxonomy): Eukaryota > Metazoa > Chordata > Mammalia > Primates > Galagidae > Otolemur > Otolemur garnettii. Next base: position 1,068,791 of record NW_003852480.1, read on the forward strand.
ACGTGTTCACATTCTCCTCCTCCTAAACTTAATCCATTTCCACTCTTTTATCTTGAATGATAAAAGCCTTGATAGAAGTGACTACCCTTGTTTCTAAAGTAATGCCTGGAATTGTAAATCCCGCCCTTTCCTGCTAAAAGATATGAGTGTTGTGATTCTATTCTAAAAGATGGTCCGTTCATCTTTTTCATTGATGGTCCCTCTCTGACGCCCAGTCCTCACAAAGTGCTCTCTCTTTTCAGCATGACACTCATCTGAAAGATGTTGGCTAATTTTTCCTTTCCAGAAAGTTCTTCCAAATTCCCAGGTGCACTACACCGTATCAGGATCATCATCGTCGGTTCTTTGCTTCTTGGCCTTGAGCCTTTCAATGTTTCCCTTCCAATGTCGCCCCCTTTTCTGTGGGCTCCTTTTCTCATCGTTCACAAACATTTTTCCAATCATCTAGGTCAAAACTTTGTCTCAATCTTTTCCTTCCATCTTGCGTCATTAACTAAGTCTTTCAAATGTTTTCTCTCAAATTATTTCATATTGGCCATTATCTAGCCCTTCCTTTCCTTGTGCTTTGTTTCCTCAACTACTGTTTTTCATCCTCCATCTCCTTTTTTATCCCATACCAAAGTAATGTGATTTAAACATTTTTATGATAATGTAATTTCTCTCCCCCAAATTCAGACTTCTTAATATTCTCTACCACATGTGGTATAAAATCCATAGCAGGACTTTGAAAAGCTTCTACAATCTGGTACTACCCTCAAATTCCCTGCAAAGTTTCTTATATGTCAGGATAAATATTCAAGTTTACAGCAACTAAGTTTACTAAAATTTTATACAATCCAGATCCTTGATCACTGTGAATACTGTGGAAAGACAGAGAGTAGTATCAATATACTCTACCTCAAAGAATTAAGTAAAGCTTAATTCAATTGATGGATTGATTAATCAGATTTGACAAACAATAAAAAAATTGACGTGAATGATGGTTTGTCTAATTATTGCCCATGGATATGACTAACTATAGTTTAGGACGGCAACTGTAAGATCTTTTATGTTACTTTTCATTTCCAGGTTAGAAAACTTTGAGTCTATACTAATTCTTAAAATATGGTTCTATGAATTAGTTCTTAGATTTCCTCAGGATTGAGGTTAATTATTGAGTCATATACATCTGATATTGTTTTCATCTGCAGAAGTTGTATGTTGTTGAAAGTCTTTCTTTCTAATAGAAAGTGTTGTAGGTTCTTGAACCCAGAAAAACTTGACACCTTTCAGAAACTTCTGAAATGGTGCTCTTGATAGATTTGTCACAGTTTTAACTGATTATTAATGCTAATGTAGTGCTTATCCTTTCATGGAAAGAGAAAAGAGAGTCAAGTCCACCTTTAATTCTTAGGATGATATATTTATTAATTCTCAGAGATATTCACTTCTAAAATGAAAAACATACATTCACCCCAGTTAGTGAGATGGATCCATAGAGCCAAATCCAACCTATTTCCTGCTTGACTTAAAGGGATTCTCCCTGGACGTCAGATGAAGGTTTTTCTGACTCCATGTGTTCCTGGTAGCCCAGGGCAGGCTATGTTTTGTCATCCCTTTTCTTGAAAAGATGATGGAAGGGGGAAAGAGAGAAAGGAAATTGGGAAGGAGGGTAACAAGTGGGAAGACAGACAAATTATTCAAATTCTTTCTTAAAGATTTACATTTACTTTACTCAAATTGAAAGATAATGCACTAGCTTCCAGTATATGAGTAATGTCACAAAGAGCAGAACTTTACCCCTGTCCTCGAAAAGCTGAAGTCAGGAAATCATCAGGATTGTTCTCCACTTTGCCTTCTCTATTAGATTTTTTTTTGTGTGTGTGTGTGAAACTTATTAGAAAGTTGCTTTCTAATAAGCATGCTTGTTCTGATTTCAGTTGTTCTTGGAGGCTTAATTCAGCTCTGTAAGCTTAAATCTATCTAAAACAATGGTGAAAAATAAAATACATAATCATCTATAATCAGTGCTCTGTGCCTTCCTCCAAGAGATGGTAGAAGAGTTTTAGGCACCTTTGATTTATAACAAATCCAAATTGCATTTTCTCACTTTGGTCTAATTTCTTCTTCTTTTTTCTAATGACTAAGCATTCATCAACATTCCCAATCATAATCAATAATCCTTGGATAAATTTTATGTACTGATTATTTCTTCTAGTCTTTGATCTTTAAAGCAACGTGATAAATTGTTCATGGTCCGCTGGAAGGTCACTGGAGAGGGATTGAGCTGAAGAGTGATGATTGAGGAGCATTTTATAAGAGACTTTAATTCCTGTGTGTTTTGCTGCAGGCATCTTCTCAGTCCTCAGCTTGGCCTCTGAGTGCACCACCCTTGCCGCGGAGCTCCCCAAAGTGTCCTACGTAAAAGCTCTTGATGTGTGGCTCATCGCCTGCCTGCTCTTTGGGTTTGCTTCCCTGGTGGAGTATGCTGTGGTCCAGGTGATGCTGAACAACCCCAAAAGGGTCGAAGCAGAAAAAGCCAGAATTGCTAAGGCTGAGCAAGCAGATGGAAAAGGCGGAAATGCGGCCAAAAAGAATCCCGTGAATGGTACAGGGACCCCTGTTCATATTAGCACTTTGCAGGTAAGAATGAAATTATCCAGCAAAATGATTCCCGGCATCTTCTCCACAGCCTCAGGAGAGGGAGTTTTCTGTGTGTGCAAAGGTTTGATGGAATTGATATTCACCTGTATTTTTTATCACATATGAAAAAGAACTGAGCTCCACATATTTTTTGAAAAATGTGCTTTCTAGAAAACATTCAAAACACTTAGGTCAAATACCTAAGGGGGCAGGGATTAAAATCTGGTTAAATTTATTGAGTTCTTGGCACTAAGTTTAAGGACACAGCTCTGCTTTGATAGTCACCACTGAATGTGCAGATCCTGCCAAACATTAACCTACCTCCTTGTGGTTTACAGAGAACTGAGGGCATCACTGACCTGCCAACACTGAAGACTTGAGGAACCCCAGGCCCTTGGTTACAACTCCCAACATTCCCCATTAAGTTAGAGAGCTTCATATGGGTCATGTCTGGCAGTCCACGTATTTACTGGATGTTTGGTTCATAGGGAAACTATACGCAAAGGTAGAAATCTGTCCAGCCCTCTGGTGAGTGTCTGTAAAAGAACTGGATAAGATTTCACCAGTTGATCCTGGGTCTGAGAATAAGGAGCAGCGATAAATCCTGGAGCACCAGGCTGCTTTGTGGATTAAAGTTAGATGTCCATTTACCCTGGAGTGCCTGTGATTGCTGCCCTCTGTTTGGGAAGGACAGCTAACTGTAAGACCATTCCCATAGTAAATTCCACAAGTGACAGATAGGTCCATGCCATCTGACAACCTTGAAAATCTCGCCTGCTCTGCTTCTGGCCAGGCCCCGTCCCACGCTGTGCTATCAGTTTGCTAATTGCCACTACTCCCCGTGCCTGGAGTGCTGGACAAGTACGTCACATGGTGTTTTATAGATACAAAAGCAAATGAACCATTCTTACATGGGGCTGCCTGTGGACTTTCTAATATATTTTTTCCCATTTAAGTTGTTTATACTCAATTTCTGAGCCTGAAGACAAGACGCTCTGCTGCTACCCTCGGGGAGGCTTCTTCAGGCTTGCTCTTCTTTCTGCCCGTACCATCTCCAGGGCCATTTCAGACTTACTGTAACCCTGCACTGAGGAAACACCCTTTCAAGGAAATTATTCCCTTTTGTTCCCTTTTCCAACATCATACTTGCATTTCTATTATTACCAAATCTAAGAAGATAACAGAGCCTTCCGAGGGAGGGGCTGTTTAAGGGGGTGCTTTAGCATCGGGGTGTCCAACCTGCGGCCCAGGATGGCTGGGAGTGCAGCCCAACACAAAATTGTAAATTTACTAAAACATCATGAGATTTGGGGGGTCTGTGTGTGTGTATGGAATCAGGCAGTTCTTGTGCATGAATTTTGTAGAAGACAGCGTCCCATCACAGTGTCATGGGACATAGACACAGTGTGCCCTCGCTATCTGCACACATGTGGCTCCGAGTTCAGAGAGGTGCAGCTTCCAGTGTGTCGTCTTCCAAGGGCAGAGAGTCGAATTAACACCATCAGATGTGACATGTGCTCACGATGACATGGTGAGGCAGCAGGCATCAGTCATGTTTCAACCTGCCGTTGCAATGTGAGGCATCGGATGCTAGTTAGCAGTCAGGTGAGCGTCTTTATTTGATGATTACCGGCACTTGCACACCTTGGTGGTGCCTCCTTCATCGCCACCTCACTTTACCATCGACTTTCCGCCTTTCCTTACATTGGCAGCTCTGATGTGGAAGGACCCAAACCTTCCTTTCTATTTTCCTTTCAATTAGTTTTCATAATAAAAGTAAATACAGTCCCTTATCTATTATTATTTTTTTAAAGTCCCCTGCCAACTTCTACAACATCTCGTAAAAACAGAACCCCCCAAAAGAAAAATTATGGATGAAGAAGATTTTTCAATAAAAAGTGAACAGATGTCTATTTTTATTTGAGGCTAATAGTAAGGCACTCAGCTTAGTTTGTAGGGAATTAGTACAGATTTTCAGAGACTAGAATTTGAAAAGTCATTATATGCAAAAATATACCGTCAAATTATGTGTGTGTGAAGGATTGCGTCATAAGGACAAAATAGTGGAACTGAAAAAAAAAAAACTGTCTTCTCAACAAAATTTTTTTAAAAAGTTACATCTCGGGTGGCACCTGTGGCTCAAAGGAGTAGGGCGCCGGCCCCATATGCTGGAGGTGGTAGGTTCAAACCCAGCACCAGCCAAAAAAAAAAGTTACATCTCAGATTTCATTGTAGAAGTTAGTTGTGTGGTAGCATATTTAATAGAAAAAAAAATCATAACTATTTACCGCTGGTGAGTTTATTAAGCAATGTATGGAAAGCATGGCAGAAATAATTTTGCCTTGAAACAAAAAGGTAGATATTTCTAAAATCAGTTTGTCTCATCAGATTATAGCTAGGCAAATTGAAAAAATAGGAAATTCTACCAAAAGACGTTTGGAGAGTGAAGCTGCTAATTTTAAATTTTATGCTTTAGTGACGGATGGCAGCACCGATGTTACAAATACGGTCAGTTGCCATTTTTATCGGAGGTATTCATGATGAATATAACGTCACTGAAGAAATGGTTTCTGTAGTGCCATTAGAAGACTCAACTAATGGCAGCGTAGGAAGCAGTGAAAAAATAGTTAAATCAGTTTCCTTTTTCCAATGTCAACATATCGGCTGTAGTTACTGATGGTGCCCTGGTGATGGCAGGTAGAAGAGAGGAACTTGTAAAATTAATAGAAGATGATGCCATCACTGCCCCAAACTCACATTTGATGAAAAATCATTGGATAGTACATCAAGAAAATTTACACACAAAAACTTTAAAAATGAATAACATCATGCGAATCATCATCTGGCCTGGGAATTTCATACGGGCCAAGGGACTGAATCATCCCCAATTCCAGGAATTCTTTAAAGGTGTTGATGCTGACTATGATGACATAGTTTACTTTTTGGAAGTAAGATGGCTAAGTGGAGGCCAAATTTTGAAAAAGCCTTTATGATTTGTGATACGTTATTAAGTTGCTGATAGTAACAAAAACATTTGTAGTTAAGAAAAACAACAACAGCAACAAAATTTGTGCCAGAACTTGACCATGAAAACTGGCTTACAGATTTAGTATCTTTAGCAGATTTAACTGGTTATGTAAATAACTTAAAACAGGCATTCGCAAGGTGAAACCCATGATGTCTCAACCCCTAGCAGGGTTCCAAACGAACCTGAAATTATGGCCAGCTCATGTTAAAGAAGCAATGGTACCCATGTTGACACATTGGATAAACTCAGTCCTGTGAACAGCCAAGACTATGCAGCCTTGCTTTTTGATTGGATACAAAAATTGGAAAAACACATTTCCGGGAAAATAATGGATATTTTTCTGCATTTGTGACCTCATTTTCAGTTGACATAAATATGTTACCTGCCATTTTCAAATGGAATACATAAAGCTGCAATCTGACAGGAAATTTTATGAAGAAATTAATCATGTCTCTCTATTGGACTTTTATAGGTCCTAACTTCCTGGAGACAAATACCCCTCATTTCACAGTCGCACCTTATTCGTGTCTTTTCTTCTGGCAGCATCCACATTTCCGACCAACTGTTTTAAAAAATGAAACCTATAAGAGTAAAATTAAAACCAATATTTTATGTTGCCCATGCATGTTTTTTTGTTTCTTTTACTTTTATGATAAAATAATCCAAAGACATTTTATTAATTGAATATGCATTTTGTCTATATTAGTGATTGCAAATGCTCAATGATTTTTAAAAGACTCTCTGAACATCAGCTGCCTAATTAGGATTATTAACTATGTGAGGACATTTTAGCCAATCTGTGATAGCAGATATCATGAAAAGTATATGTGGATTTTTTTTTTCTCATCATCTTCCATTAGTATTTGCATATTTAATGTGTGGTCCAAGACAACTCTTCTCCCAGTGTAGCCCAGAGAAACCAAAAGGTGGGAACCTCTGGCTTTAGCACATCAGAGAATTGGTATTAGAAGAATATTCTGTGTCAGAAATTTGCTTCCCCTACAGAAACATATACTGTACTTATTTCTTCCTGCCAGATAAGCGAGATCTTACATTACACGAAGGAAGTCACTCTCTATTTTTTGACCCTATCTACCTACCCTTGTTTTTGTAACTCCCTGTTTTTTTTTTACCACTGTCTCATGTTTCCAGCCCACTAATCTCCTCTAACTTGAACCCTGGTGAGAAGACGTGGACACAGAAAGCAAAGCATTTCCATAGAACAGGTGCTTGATTTCAGTAACACCAGACCCACTTTACTCTCTGTTATATAATGGAACTTCAATCACAAGAGAAATTCCCTATCTGCGAATGATCTTGCTATCTTAATATATTCTATCAGGTGGAGTATTGATAGAAGGAGACTAATTAAACCAGCTTTGCAGAGCATTACAGAACATTCTAAGTTTTTTTTTTATGAACATTAATATAAAGGATAGGAGGATCCATGACCTATTAAGTCCAGTTATGTTATTTTGAAGTTATCTTTCAAGTACTAAAATGAATACCTGATGGATAAAATTTAAACTCATTTAAGTACTTCTATATTTTAATTCTCTATGCTTTTAGCTGCAAATAGAAACAAACTTGATTGAATTCTGAAACAATAACATGATAACATTTTACCATACAGAAGAGCTGCTTAGAGAGTTAAGAATTGATACATTCATAAGCTTGGTACATATTGACATGGAAGAAACTGCAATAGTAGAAATTTTTAAATTGTTGTCTTTTTAATTCAGTGGTTTTGCAGTGAAAATCTATAATTATAGTTTTGGTTTCAAAATGTGTTTGTTCTGATGCATTTTGCTTTTTCAAAATGTGACTTTTGCCAAATACTTTTAGATGAGATGTCATTTATTTTTAGACAGAATACTAATAGTAATTAAGGGAGGCAATGAAAAATGGATTATAGAAAGCTTATTTATAAAGTAACGTCACGCTTGGTAAAGAAAAGAATGATACAAAAGTAGGCCAGGCACCGTGGTTCACACCTGTTACCCTAGCAGTTTTGGAGGCCAGGGTGGGAGGATTGCTTGGACCTAGCAGGAACAACATGGTGAAACCCTATCCCTAAAAAGGAAAACTAAAAATAAGCTGGGCATGGTGGCATGTGCCTATCGTCCTAGTTACTTGGGAAGCTGAGGCAGAAGGATCACTTAAACTTAGGAGTTTGAGGTTACAGTGAATAATGATAATGCCCCTGCACTCTAGCTTGGGTGACAGAAAAGATAAATTTAATCTAATTTTGAGTATAACCTTTTTATAATTTGCTGCCTGAATATAATAATATGTCATTATACACATACTACATATACTACATACTACATACATCTCTTCCCCTTAAAAGTAGGGTTTTCTCTCCCAATTATTGATCACTAATTTGTTTGTTAGTTCATACATTCCTTTTTTTAATTTAACAAAACTGTGAGGACCTAATGTTATTAACATCATCCTATTCCAAGCACCTCGTAGGTGTCATACACAAGGAATTTATGAATAAAGGACAAAAGGGTATCCATGACCACAAATTTGAATAAATTACAGAACAAAGACTGTTGCTTCTGTGTGAATGAGATTTTTTATGCTACTATGTGTTTTAAATAAGGATTGATTTAAATTTGGTAAAATAAATCGAAATCATTCCCTCTGTTCATATTTTTATGGTCTGCAGAAGTCACTATTACCTTAAAATCAAGGCTAGGTCTTCTGACAAGAACGATCGCACAAATTATTTATTTTTAAATGTGTGTGGCTTCAGACTTAAAAAAACCACGAAGAAAACCTTAGGGGCTGAAGTCTGCACGGGGAAGTTCATAACTGCATCCTTTTTCGGTCTTGACAGCTTCATTATCACACTATCTCATTTCTGTTATCAGTAATTTTCAGGAGGGACAGAAATTTATACACTGAAAGTAAGTGAGATGCATATTTATAATACTGAGCAAGTGAAAAATTGTGGCTTGTGGGTTAATACAGCCAACTTTGCTTTTAAGAATGTGCGTTAACAGGGTTACTGCCTCATTTATAAGTAGTTTGTTTCATTCTTTTCCTGTGATATTATTTCTGTTTAAAACAGTATTTATATTATAAACTCTTTTGTACTTTTATGTATCTATTTGATATGGTAAGGAGGTATAGCGAGTCTTAACTAAAAAGAAAGTTATGCTTGTGTAAAATCTGTGATAAACGGGGCAAGAAGAGACTGGCCAGCTAGTTCATGAGTCATGTCTGAAGAAACCCGGAGTACTTTTCAGTAGGGAACTTGGCTCAGTCTTGCTCAGTTGTGTCTATCATTAAAAATTACTTCTGCAATAGACCTCTCTCCACCCTCCCCAGACACATCCATCCTCATTTTGAATACAAGGATCTGCAAATACATCTCTGAGAGAGGTTTTAATAAATTAAATGGCTGAACACTTAATATAACCAACTTTTGCCTTTTGGAGTGCTTTTTATGTTATTGCTTTGACATTAAGGATGACGTTAATAATTATCCTTCCCCTGCTGACACGTTCACTATTATTTCAAAAATCTCTATGAAAAAAATTATAACATTCTATGTACACAGTTTGAAAAATTGTGTAGATAGAACTGTATAGATAAAATTCTAAATTTGTTAAAATTGCTGAACATTTGAGAATATGTTTATATGAATATCATAGGTTAGAAAATTTAAAATATTTTTGTGTGACTTAGTTATAATAGCACATACATTTGGCCTCTTGTTTTGTTATTTACAGATACCAAAACCACACTTAAAGCCATAAGAATTAATTTATAGTCGGTACATTTCTATAGTTGATACTTTTGTAAGAATTAATTTATAGTCAGTACATTTCTATAGTTGATACTTTTGATTTTGTTTGTGCAAACTCAATGTCAGTGACAGGAAGTCCTGTTTTCTAAGTCTGTACACAGAAACTAGAGTGCTCCTTTGTTCTGATAAGTAAATTCTAAAGCAAAGTTAGTGCCTGTAAAGCCTTTGGCTTGGGAATTCTAAAGGGAGAAAGAAAAAGCCCTGATAGCCACAGAGTCCCCGATTTTATAAGATTGCTCTGAAAGTCTGACGATAATGCCAAGCTGTGATATGTAGAGTCTGTTCCAGTGAAGACAGTGGTGCGCTCTTTACCAAGGTTCACTGATAACGTGCAGAGACTGAGACGTTCCTCACACATCTCAGGGAAGCCTGGGAAGCTCAGGCTTTCAGTGCTGTCTGCCTGGAGCAAGGGTGGAGATGGTGCAGTGTGCACGTCTGGATGTGTGTGCACATCCGCCTGCCTGCACATCTGGTGGTCGAGCTTAGGTGGTAGGCTAATTGCTGAAAGTACTCTTTACAAAAATCCAGTGTGGATATTTAAATGGGGCAGGGAATGGAGGCTGGGAAATAACGGGCATAATAATATGGGTGTCATGCGCATATGTACGTGTGTGTGTGTGTTTTGCGAAGTCACATTTGAAGACTTTAGATTTAGTTCCTGCCTTTGTTCTGCTTTTCACTTTACTGAGTAATCCCTACTTTTTGGACGGGACATTTTGTTAGATACAGAATACAAATTGACAGGGGCTAAGGCCTCAGCCTACTCGGACACCATCTGTAGGGGGTGTGGGAATAGGCACAGTTCAGCTCTCATAATTGGTAGGTCGTAAATGCAAATTTAGAAAGTAGTGTGGAGGTGTGGGTGGGAATCCTCGTTTTGTAAATTTCACTGCCTCAACAAAAACAAAGTCCCAACCAGGTGGGGCTACAAGGTCTGACAATTAAGTTCATGAACTGTTCTAGGAAATGTACTGCACACCTCAATGCTGAATACCACTATGGTCTCCTTTGAAGTACTCCCCATGGGAAGCTATGCACCTGAGCCAGGGCTTAGTCCACCCTTCAATGCAATTTTGTAACTCTTTTGATGGAAGGACCAACAAAGCCTTGATGTCCTGTATGTCATCAAAATGTCTTCTTTTTAATATTTCTTTTATCTTTGGGTAAACAAAAAAAGTTCTTGGGGGCCAGATCGAGTGAGTAGGGAGGTTCCAATACAGCTGTTTACTGGCTAAAAACTCCAGTTGTAATGCAACTCTTGTTGTAATGCAAGAGCCATATGTTTCTCATGCCATGATTTTCAGTTAAGATTATCCTGTTTCTCCATTGAAGTTAATTTGATCGGTTTATACTTTTTACAGTCAACTGGTGATTTCAATGCACAATTTGGCAAATTTTTGCAATGTTTTTCATCACTTTTGCTCATTACTGGCTGTCCTCACCTCTCTTTATTATTAATGCTTTCTCCTCCTTCAAAAAAAATGTTTAACCCACTTGTACACTGCCATTTTCTTCCTGGTATTATCCCCATAAACTTAGACTAAGATATCCTGGATTTCACTTCCACTCTTGCCAAGTTTAACAAGCAATTTAATGTCTGTTCATTGCTGTAATTCAAGCACGACATTCTCATGATGGGACACTATAACATGCGACAACAATAATGAATGCCACTCAGCAAGACACCACCACGCATCAGCATGAGCACAGCTGTGAGTCACTGCTATACCAAGGTTATAAAACCTCACTGAGTTGTTTGTACAGTGCTGCCAATGGAAGTGCACTGTGGCAATTTCACAAACATAATTTTATAACATTTTAGCAATTTTATGACAAGCAGTCCCTAAATAGGTCAGTATATTGGTGACTCACTTTGTTTTAAATATGAACTGTTCAGAAAGGTGAACTTCTAGTTCCTTAGTCTCCATTCATCTTTCTCAACATTATTTGTGTATTTTTGTGCAATTATATTTACATAAACATCCTTAAAACATTTCTTAGCCAATAGCATTTTACAAATATATATGTGCTATAAAGTGTGTAATGATAAAGTCAACACTTGTATACTATCTTAAAAACATAACATCAATATGTATTCATAATTAATGGAAAAAACAGAAACAATCTGAATATATAATGAGTGGAGGGTGTGTAAATGCATTTTAATTTCCTTTTTCAATTAACATTTCCTTTTTCACTTGGTGTTTTTGTGGTCTGCCTCTGAACACTGCCATCTAGCTCTTGTCTAGAAAATATGCATCCATCAGTGTTTGCTCAGGTAAAGGGTAGCCCTGGTGCCCAAAGTGCTGCTGGGAAATAATTTGATTTACTTATTATATTAGGTATATATATATATATATTTAACCCAGCCATAATCTAGCAAATGTAAATAGAATCTACAGAATTAGCTGATGTATTTATTATACAAACTATAGTAACTATAGACATAGTTACTATATTACAAAACTATACTAACTATAATACACTAACAATATACAATGACATGGTTTACTTTTTCAGTAAAATCTTAGTAAATAGGATGGGTGGAGGGAGGGAAATTGGTGGGACCACACCTACGATGCATCTTACAAGGGTACATGTGAAATTTACTAGGTGTAGAATATCAATGTCTAAACACAATAACTAAGAAAATGCTGTGAAGGCTATGTTAAACAGTTTGATGAAAATATTTCAAATTGTATATAAAACCAGCACATTGTACCCTATGATTGCATTAATGTACACAGCTATGAGTTAATAAAAATAAAAAAAAAAATTAGTAAATATCTGTAGTGAAGATTCCAAAGGTGAATCACAAAACTCACTAGTTAAAAACACTGAGAAAATTAAGCAAGTTGAGTGCTCACCTCTCAGTATAAACTGTACTTATTGAAAAAAAAAATCTACATGTAAGTGGGCCCCCACAGTTTCAACACATGTTGAACAAGGGTTAACTAAAATTATTTTTCATATTAGAGGTAATTTATTCAAATTTAATAATTCAAAAATTAATAACTGAATTAATTTCAGTAGCATATAGTTTAACTGAAGAATACATAATTTCTTTGTAGTCTCTGAGTGTGTTTGGTTAATTCAACCTCAGCCAACAAGTTCAGAATGCCTCTCATGAGTAAATTTGTGGTTCATGATGACTGGGATCATCTTTTAATTCTTATTTGTGAATGTGGCTTAGACACACATTTTGCTCTCATTGGAGGGATAGGCATTTAGAAACTACCCCATCAGGGATTCAAAGGTTAGAAGTCCAAAAATGTCTGTAATCCAAACATTTTGGTAATATCATCTTTGTCATGATGAGATATTGAAGTAAGATTGGATTTTTATTTATTTTTAAGTAGTCTTATGACTGAGAACTCTCACAAAATTAGTAGCACCTAACATAAATGTTAACTTAAAATAACTAATCAAAAGTTTATTACATGAGATAAGCCTTGTTATTTGGACAACAGTTTAGAGCCTTAAATATTCCATCAGTAGACTGTTATCTCTGTTAGTCTTTTGTGGCATAAATAAATGTTCTCTTGGGGGAAATTAGCAATTTTAAAAATACTTTTTTGAAGAGATTCGTTTTATAAGTAGGAAGATTCTAAGTATGTTTTGTCTTTAATTTTTATTCTCAGGTTGGTGAGACTAGATGCAAAAAGGTTTGTACTTCCAAGTCTGATCTGAGATCTAACGATTTCAGCATTGTTGGAAGCTTACCAAGAGATTTTGAATTATCCAATTATGACTGCTATGGAAAACCCATTGAAGTCAACAATGGACTTGGAAAATCTCAGGCAAAGAACAACAAGAAGCCTCCCCCGGCCAAACCTGTTATTCCCACAGCAGCAAAGAGAATTGATCTTTATGCGAGAGCGTTGTTTCCTTTCTGCTTCTTGTTCTTCAATGTTATATATTGGTCTATATACTTATGATAAATCTTTTCCACTTGTATAAAATAAAATGCCATTTCCTGTGACCACCCTTACTCATACATGCCAATCTGTGAAAACTTTTGCATTTTCATAGCAATATATTGCATTTTGGATGCCATTTGATTGTAATAACAATGTGGCACCTTCGTTTTGAATGGCAGCATGATTATATAATGTCTGTGCTCAAATAATGATGTATATATGTATAGTGAACATATTGCTTTAGGGATAAACGAAAGATAGACATACTACATAATATAAATGCAAACACTTCTCTTTGGTTAGTGTAAACTGCAAATACTTCAGATAATTCTGATTATCAAATGATGTGCACGCTGAATCCTGTTATGGTCACCACTCTGACGTATGTAGTATTTCAAATTTCCTTCCTTGTAACTTTCAGAGAAAGTCATCTGACTCTTGTATAATTTTAGAAGGTATTAGCACAGATTATGCGAAGCTGTACTACATATTATTTAAACTTTATATTTAAATTATATATAAATTATAAATAAGTTATAATTCTGCAGGCTCTGTGGAGAAACAAAGTTCAAAAATTATGACTTTGTACAATAAGCTCATTTTAAAGTGTGCTTGTGCTCTCAAAATGTCAGACAATGATTCACAATAAGCATTTTTGAAACAAAGGGAAGCCTGGACTTATGTGAAAACATACAGAATTCCGCCTTCTGATATAATAAAAAATAAATAAAGGATAGATTCATTGATTAAATATTTAGGATATATTTCCACGGATTTCATTTGTTGATGCAGAGTACACAAAACATTGTGCCTTAAAAACAGTCATCCGTATTTTAAATTGGAATGTAGTAATAGACGTGTGATTTTACATCATTTTTAAGAAACCAAAAAAGCTATATATATTCTATTGCTAGAAGTAGCTTGAGTTGGGGGGAAAAAATCATAGTTAAAGGACTTTAACTTCTTTATGAAAATGCTTACATATTTTTTACCTAAATTAAAATGTTTTCTGAATTAATTTATTTTTTATTTATTTGAATATTTTGGGATTTATTACAAAATATTTAAAGATTAAGTAGATACTATCTGTGTTTATGTTAGACTTCATTTCTACTTGTGTTTTCTTTCTTGCTAAAAGTCTAGACAACTGAGATTTAGTTACTTTGATCTTGTTCCAACCTGAAGGGAAACGCCAAGCCTCATTTTATGAGATCTCCCATTTCCTAGAGATCTCACATCCAGTGCACCTTTCTATGTCTGCCATAACTGAAGTTGAGTATTTCATATGATATAAAAACAACACAAAAGAATTATATTCACATTATTTGAAGTGTTTTGTGGCAGTTGGGAGCTTATGTGGCCAATTCAATAATAAAATGTATTAAAATATGATGTATGCAAATTGCTGTAATTCAATGCTATTCAATTTATTGAAGCTTTTAATTTCTAAAAAATTCTCACTTATCACAAAATTGTTTAAAAGTAGTATAATCCAATTTTCAATAGTCTTTCAAACCCCCTCTCATTGCAAAAGCATAGCTGTTCAAATAATTTTAAAATGCTACAAATAACTGTACTGATGGACTTAAATATCTAACTAAGAGCCAGGGAAGTAGCATTTTACTGGAAGTGTGGTAGGAAAAAATTATCTTGACTAGACATGACTAAATTCATGAAAAATTTATATTTGTAATAAGTGTAGGCATTTGCTTATAATCTATTTTTTTATTTTTGAAAATATTCATTTTACAGAATTGGTTCTAGATTAATTTTGACTGGAAGATATATAGAATATATAGATGATGGGTCTCATCATGAAGAAATTTATTTGTGAAATATAAAGAGAATGAACTAATTTTCTGTAATATTGTAGCTTCTTAAGATCAATTTTAATGCCCAGATGTATTTATATAAATAACTACCCCACAGTTAAGTGTGTATCTATAACTAAAAAAGGAACTTTAGATAGTGATCATAGCAGAGAGGTGTCTGCTGACAATTGGTTTGTAACTCTTCTCTCAAAGGTTTAGTAATTTAATTCCAGCACAGTTCTGATATGTGTGCTTTTAATATTATGTATTTCTAGAAGATGGTCTGCAGATACCGCAAATGCAACACAGTGTTTTCCAAATAAAAATTATCACCTCCACACAAATCAGTAAGTCCTCTTATTTTCTATTTATGTTAGTCATTGCTATTCCAGTCACCCCGGTTAAATTTTCTTTCCTTTCCCGCACTCTTATTTTAAGTACCAAGTCTATAAATCTCCCTCTTAACACTTACCATCTCCTCTGCATTGCTGCTAACACACACCACATGAATTCAGTTTCTTACTTTAAGCTAATCAGACTGTTTGAGCAGTCTGCACTCTCACTCCATAGTAACTCAATTTAATTTTGAACTAACTTTATACAAGGCAAACGACTTACACAATCCAGAGAGGAACCAGAGTATTGAACTAACCTTGCAATTTTTATTTTTTGACTG
>NW_003852480.1:1085136-1094352 GCF_000181295.1 Otolemur garnettii
AAAGATGTTTATGTTTTAAATTCTGGTAGGTTTTTCCAGTTTGCCTCTAAAAAGTTGCTAATGCCGATTTTCAGATGCCTGAGCTCTCTTAGTAGTCATCTTCTAAACTATTTTATGTTGTGGATACATTATTTAAAAGAAAAAAAAAATTTTGACATTGTTTAAGACTTTCAAACAAGTTAAAGATTGCAAGGAATTTCTATGTATTCTTCATCCACATTCCCCAAATGCTAATATTCTCTCATGCCTGTTTTTTCTCTTTTCATACTGTGTGTCTGTGAGACATGTTTTTTCTGAAACATTTAAAATAAAGCTGCAGATACAATGTCCCTTTTCTTCTGTAGTGTGTGTTTCCTAGAAGAAAATATAACATTTTCTTTCATAACTACAGTATTGCAGTGTATTAATGGCTGGAAATTAACACTGGCAAAATGCTAGACTCTAGAAACCTAACTCAAATTTGCCAACTGTCCCACTATTTTTTCTTGTTATTTCAGATTCAGTCCAGGATCACAGGTCTCATTTAATGATCATGACATTGGTTGCTTTAAAGTAGAGCCAGGATTGTGGTGTTCTCCCACACAGACCACTTTAGAGTCTTGTGTTGCCCAGGGAACTATGTCAAAAATGTTTTCATATAAAACTAATTGAAAACTATTTCTGTTAAATGCTTCGCTTATCTTTGCGGTAATTTCTCACCCAACTACGCTTCTCACGTACTAAACTCCAACCAAACAGATTGTGACCATTTTATATAACATGTACCAGTGACTGGAGGACTGAGTTCAGCCAGTCCATGTTCTTTTAGGTAAGTGGTTAATTTGATGTTTCAGTATTGAGGTGGAGCAGGCTTAGAGGTCAAATGTCTCAAGTACTCATTTTAACTCTTATGTCTGTTATTCAATATTAAGTCCTTTTTTGTCAATTATTAAATACAATGTATTTGGGGGGTACACATGATAATATAATACATTCACTTAATCATATTAAAATAATTGGGATATCCAACACTTTATTTATCTTTTGTTTTTACAAGAAACATTCAAATTGTTCAGTAGATTAATGTTAACCACCCTGCTGATGTTGGAACATCAGGTCTTATTTCTTCTATTTCACAGTATATTCATACGCATTAGTTAACTTTTCTTCATCCACTGCCCTCCACCTTCCCGGCCTTGATAACTACCAACCTATTCTCTATCTTCATCAGATCCACTATTTTTTAGCTTCGACATATGAATGAGAACCTGTGACAATGTTTTAGTCATATGGTTTCATCTTTAGTGAATAGTGAAGTTAAAATATTTTCTACTACTATGCAGCACTCAAGTTTCTATAAAAACAACTCAGTTTAGGGTGGCGCCTGTGGCTCAAAGGAATAGGGCGCCAGCCCCATATTCTGGAGGTGGTGGGTTCAAACCCAGCCCCTACCAAAAACTGCAAAACAAACAAACAAAACTCAGTTATTCCTATACAACTGAAGTGATTGGATATAAAATTTTAAAGTGCTAAGCCTAAAATGAGAGATCGAAATCTTGTTTACTCAGTGCTGACTTGGTAGGATATTATTATCTTGTTTTAGAACAGCAGATTTATTCACATGGTTTAAAACTGATTGTACATGCTTATGCTATACTTATATATCAATAATTTAGCATTCACTCCCATTTTTCTAATGAAACTAACCTTTACAAGGTTAGGCCAGTGACAAGTTCTTTCAAAGCATCAGCCACATCACTGAAGCAAGAATGCTTTACAGGGTCGGCGCCTGTAGCTCAATAGTTAGGGTGCCAGCCATATGCCTCAGGGCTGGCGGGTTTGAACCTGGCTCGAGCCTGCCAAACAGCAATGACAACTACAGCAACAACAACAAAAATAGCCGGGTGTTGTGGCGGGTGCCTGTAGTCTCAGCTACTTGGGAGGTTGAGGCAAGAGAATTGCTTAAGCCCAAGAGTTTAGGTCGCTGTGAGCTGCGACACCACAACACTCTACCCAAGGCAACATAGTGAGACTCTCAGAAAAAAAAAAAAAAAAAAAAGAATGCTTTAATGTTGGGATTAATATTAATGGGAAAGAGGGATGCCATCCTCAAGACTGGTTATACTCTTAGAGTGTGTATGTACATGCATAACTTGGCATTTTATACTTTAACACACTTGCATTGTTCTATATGCACATATATAACATTATATATGTGCATTTATATTATTTCATTGTGCCCTTTACCAGCAAAACAAGAAAGTTTATGAATTCTATTCTAGTTGGCTCTTCTGTAATCCAAACAATAAGGGCATTTTCACTCCCGTATCACTCCAACTTTCCCCAAACTCACATATCACACTCAAAATAGTTCTTTCTAAACCTTGTAAGAGAATACTAAACCAATAATTGTAAACTAGCAAAGGTTTGTCGGGTACTTAATATGTTAAAGGTCCGTGTCAGCCCCAAACTATAAAGATCCATGAAACAGCTTCCATTCTTAAAGCACATATAGTTAATCATGGAAGAAGGAAAGATATGTTAAAAATACAAATCACTGTAATCAGGTAATGCAACTAAGAATATAACGCATATTATTAAAAATGGTAAGAAGGAACAGAATCATTTTTCTGAAAGACCTGTCTTAAAGAAGAATAAGACACACTAATCACCATTTGGAGATAGTGACATTGTATGTAAAGGCCATTTTACATTATCGAATTTTAAAGACAGAAGTTTACTGAAAGTGAGAAAAATTATTAATTGTAAAATGCAGAAACATCACAATGAAAAATCTTAAGGTACTTTTAAATTTTATTTCCTAGTTAACATTGTTGTGGAAATAGTGAGCAGTAAAGCACGTTTTCTTTAGCTGATGAGGTAATGCACTTTAGCTAATATTTGTTTCTTAACTAAAACCCACATCTGATCTTAATCCTATAACTTGAAACAATGATCAGTAAATCCCGATTTGCAGCCTAAGGCAATGACACTTCAATTAATGTCATTGACAGTGATTTGGCCACAAGGAGGGTAGAGTCCCCAAGGTTTTGCAAGACTTGCAGTCAAACTACAGGTCCTTTAGCAATTACCTCACTGAATAGAGATTTTATTAGTCAATTAGCATGGCCTCGCCCTGTCCCGTTGATGACACAGAACAGAAACCGCCTTTTTTGAAATGGTAAACAAGATAAAGAGAGGCAAAGAATTTTAGCCTTTGAAAAGCTCAGCTCAGTTTATAGTGTGTTCCCATGGGATTAAGCCTTAGAGCTGGAAATGAAGCCAGAGGAAAAGGCTATTTAACAATAGTAAATACCTGCCTGCTGCTCTTTGAAGACACAACCTCACACTATATAGCTCCTGGAAATCTCCTTGATACATGACTTTGCACACAAAGGCATCATACCTGCTTGCTTTAATACAAACTTTGACCTTTTTGGTCAGTCTAAGTCAGAATCTGGGGGCTTGTCAGCTATAAAGATGATCTTTAGTTTATTAACTGGGAGAATAGTATATGGAACTCATTAAGAGGGAATGACTAATAAATTCTGCCTCGGACTATTATAAAGACTTTCTAAACACAGCTGCACTTTTCTGGTTCATTCATCTGTGGGCTCCAAGGTCCTTTCATTCAAAAATCAGTAGTTTCCAATCTGTCCACTGGCATCCTAGAAGCTTCCACATTTTAGATGATTTAATTTAAATGTCCAAATAAATCTGAGAGTTTTCCTAACAGATATATGTGGAACATGCACGACTGCAAGCCAAATACTGACATCATATCTAAGCATGTGGGAAGGTAGGAGAAGGCAGTAGAAAGGCCTTGGATTAGAAGAATAGAAATAATAGTACCTGGTTCTGGGTTTGCCATTTAAACCCTGTCAGCCTTGCCAGGGAATCTTTTCTTCAGCTACCTTATTTTTCAAGAGGGAATAGACAATAATATTAAAATTATTTGGTACAAAGGGCAAACCTATCATAGTGATTGAAAGAGAACTTAGAAACAGTCTAGGACAGAGTCTCATTTACCAGCTGTATAAATGTTGGTAAGTTATTTTACATCAGGGAACTTCCATTTTCTCACTTATAAAATAACAGGTAATAGTGACAACCTCATAACATTATTGTGAGAATTGTATGTATTATTATGTACAAAGTGCATAGCAGAGTTCCTAATACAGAATAAGTGTGCAATAAGTTAGGGTTATTATCTAGTTTTATCTCCTACTACTACTGTTATTTCCACTGCTAAAACTACTACTTACGACATTTCATTTCTTCAAAATCTCTTTATTAAAATAATGAGTGTTAGGCTAAAAAAATACATAGACATTTCGGCTCGTGCTAATTCAGCTATTAAAGTATTTTAGCATCCATTTCATCGATAACATCTTAGAATGTAAAATAACGTTCAGATAGGTGCACTAGAGGGAACCATAACAAGTGCACGTTAAGATTTTCTTAGAATGAGTAAAGGAGATTTGGGAATATTTTTCAGGAACCCACAATTAAATACTGGATGTGAGTCATGCAATATACTAACGCTAGAAATTCAGAATCTACATATTTAAAAATCATATTTTATATCCCATAAAAGGAAAAAGGCAAATAAATGAGAATACTTCTGAATATTTGAATGGAAGTGTAAGGAGAATAACCTCTTGGATATGTTAAACATAATACAAATTGAGCTCAAGCTCTTATAATTCATGTAGATATGATACTAGGAAAAGATAATTACTGCTCATAATGATTATCCTGGAAAACTGTGTGATTCCGGATTTCTTTTGAAACAAAGGGAATATTAGATTATGTTCAATATAATTGTAATGTGGGTACATTTTATTATATACTAATTCTTGGGAGTTTGATCATGCAACTACTAAACATAATGGCTTTTCTCAATTAATCGTAATATCCAATTAGCCCCATTCTGTATAAATGATTTTGTGTTGTATTCTGACCTCATAGTTAAAATGTTTGAGGCCAAACTCTAATAAAAACATATTTAATTCCCTTAAAGATAACATATTTTATATTATAGCACAATATTTATCCATTTATTGAAGACCTAATTGTTAAACATTAGGAAAATAACAGGTATAATGTTGAGCAGGAATACAGGAAAGTTAAAGTACTAAGTTAGTAACTTTCAACTATTTTTTTTTTTTTTTTTTTGAATCTCACTTTGTCACCCTTGGTAGAGTGCTGTGGGCACCATAGTTCACAGCAACCACAAACTCTTGGGCTTAAGCCATCCTCTTGCCCCAGCCTCCTGAGTAGCTGGGACTGCAGGTACCCACAATGTTTTTAGAGACAGGATCTTGCTCTTGCTCAGGCTGTTCTCAAACTCCTGAGCTCAAGCAGTCCACCCACATCAGCCTCCCAGAGTGCCAGGATTATAGGTGTGAGCCACTGTGCCTGGCCTAGTAAGTTTCAATTATGCATACACTTTGGTGGAGGAGATATGGGAAGAGGATATTGTAACTTCAAGTATAGAAATGAATGGGTAGTCTGAATATACTATGAAACTTTGTCCCATTACTTAAATACTTAGGGTCTTAAAAGGCTTTTCGAAGCCATCAGATTTTTCTTTTTCTCAAAGGGAAACTTAGTTGAACAAAGTTTAAGAAGCCTTATATAGGACAATTTTTAAAAAATAAGACAAGCTCCAAAAGATGTGGGAGAATTATTAATGACAGATTTCATTAAAAATGTATTTCCTAGGTATAATTTGCTTTCAGTAAAGAGTGTCAAATAAAAGCAATTCAAATCATGTTACCCGATCCTATGGAAAATGTTTTTGAAATTTGACCTAATATATGTTTTTTGTTTGTTTGTTTTGGGTTGTTTTTTTTTGACTTGATGTATGTTAATCTCTTAATTTTTAGTGTGTAGCTAGAATACATTTATTTGCCTGCTTTATTTTGTATCCTATCTACAAAATAAGTTAGATTATGGTGGTTTTGGTGAACATGTATGCATTTATCTATGTATATATATATTTACATAGGTACATGTGTATATATACATACACACAGTCCAATAACATTAATTGCAACTATTTGCAACTAAGACATACTATATTTTTGTCCTTTTTGAAGTTCCGAGTATCTATTTTATGTCTATATGGAACAGTTGCACATTAAGGTTACATTAGGAGCTCTTTGAGAAATTGCCTAGTTAAAGATCAAATAAAATAAGAGTGTGCTAATTGATGTGAACCAGATGGCCCTGGAAGAAAATCTTAGTCTCAACAGATTGCTCCATTTATTTATTTGTGTGTTTATTCATTTAAAAACACTCCCAATCTTGTATATATCCCAGGCTCTTTCTTCCCCACCTCATAAAGTGCCCTACACCCTCCCCCCACCCCAATCCCCTCATTCCACACATCAGAACAGCTTCTGCTTTCTCCACGCCCAGCTGTTCTACAAGGGAGCATACCCAGTTGCCTTCTTACTCATCTACTCTCGTTCTTTTAGATTTGTAAGAAATTTTCTACATCTGACTCCTTCCACACAGGCCGGGCCACTCCAGTTCTCCAGGGGATTTTGGGACCTGCAGAATACCCTATCCTGTTAGAATACCCTATCCTGTTAGAATGTCCTTGCTTGGGATATACTCATGAGCTGTCATCTTGGATTACAGCCCCAATCCTAACTCCTTCCCCACTGTTGTGGCCCCATCTTGGGCTAGTTTCTTCCTTTCCATGTGTTTTCCTCTGTTGCCTCTGGAAGCTTATGGCAGTGTAAAGCTTTCCATCTCTGAGTTTTATGCATTGCATGCTCTCCTTTGCCTTTTCTGTCTGTATTTAATCAAGACCCTCCAGAGAACTGCTCAAGTTAGATATCAAACTGTGAAATAGATATCAAATTGTATCTATTTCAAGCAGTTCCTGTTTATTTTCCATCAACATATATAGGTTATAAGACTTGAAGGCACATTTTCTTGCTACTTTAATGCTCCCAACTTATTTCTCTATCACTGCAAAACCCCTTTCTTTTGAAGATTGATCTACCTCTCCTTATTATCCTTTAAACATGTGTGTGTGTGTGTGTGTTTGTGCTTGCACACACGCATGTTTGTATGAAAGAGGTGAGGAGGGAGAGAGGAAAAAAAGGTGATAGTAAAAAAAAAAATCAGAAAAAATTATAAGGATAATAATTACCCATTCCACCATTAAGAATCAAATCACTTTAATTTGTGTCATATTGGGTTTAATTTTAATTTTAATTTTTTAAAATAAGTAATATATGAGTACATTGCCTTACTTTTAAAAATCAGGACCTTAAAGGTAAACCTGATGTCATCACTTGCAATTTCTGTTCATCTTGAGTCTCTGCTATCATACAGGGAGGCATCCAGGATTGTTTGTTTGCTCATATATTTCAAAAAATACAATATGCGAGAGAAAAATATATGCAAATATTAGTGTTTTAAATTTTCATAAATGACAAGCCATATCTATTATTCAGAACATTAGGTTTTGTGAGAACTATTCACATAAACATTCTAGACTATTTCATCATAGGCATGTGTCATATTTTATTTAATTAAGAGTTTTTATACATGTATTGTTTCAAAATTTTTCATTATTTCAAACACGGCTTTAATGAACATTCTTGTGTATTATGTCTCCTGGTATTGATATTTATGTAAGAGTGGTTCTGTGTAGCAGACAACAAGTAGAATCCCTCTGTTAAAAGACACATACATCAGCAATTCAAAAAAATTAAATCAATACTGCAAAATGTTTCTACGGGGTTATTGATTCATATTGCCCCCAAGACGGTATGAGAGAAATCATAAGTGAAATAGTTTCAACTATAATATTTAGACATTTTGGTAATCTGTGATACTGAAAAACATTCACGGGCTTCCCTTGGAACTACTGAGATGATCATATTGCTTTTCTCCTATAACCTAGTATGTAGTTACTGAGTTAAAAGATTTTCTAACTTGAAATAATACCTCTATTCCTGGGATAAGCTGTATTTTTCTGTGATCTATTTTTTCTGTGTGGTTGTTGTTGCCGTTTGGCCAGGGCCGGGTTTGAACCTTCCACCTTCGGTATACAGGGCTGGCACCCTACCCACTGAGCCACAGGCACCACCCTGTGATCTATTTTTTTAGAATACTAATTATATTTAGTATAGTCATTTAAACACAATAACTAAGAAAATGCCATGAAGGCTATGTTAACCAGTTTGATGAAAATATTTCAAATTGTATATAAAGCCAGCACATTGTACCCCATGTCTGCATCAATGTACGCAGCTATGAATTTATAAAAATGAAAGAAAGAATTATGTAAAATTGTTGTATCTGTGTTTAAAAGTGACATTGGCCAATCCTGTCATTTCCTTATGTCATCTATCTGCTGTTTATGTGTCAAGGTTACAGTGATCTCATAAAATGAGGCGGATAACTTCTTATGTCTTACTAACTACTGGAAGAGAATGAATTATTTTTTCTTTGAGTTTTCTAGAACTTCCATAAAATAAATTAAATCTTAGGCCATTAAAGGTAAATTAGGAGACATTTTTGATTCTCGGCCTGTTTTTTTTTTTTTTAAATATTGACCTATTCAGATATTTTCCTTTTTGGGAAAATTTTGATAGTTTGTATTTTCTTTAGAAAATTATTTATTTCATTTTGATTTGTAATATATTAACATTGGCCAGGCTCTGTGGCACATATCTGAGCCCGAGATGGGTGGATTGCTTGAGCTCAGGAGTTTGAGACCAGCTTGAGCAACAGTGCGACCCCATTCTACTGAAAATAGAAAAACTAGCTGGGCATTGTCGTGGGCACCTGTCATCCTAGGCACTTGGGCAGCTGAGGCAGGAAGTCACTTGAGCCTAAGAGCTGGAGGTTGTATGAGCTATGTGACTGTGACACTCTATCCAGGGCAATGGAGTGAGATTCTATCTAAAAAAAAATTAATATATTGACATTATTTCTGAAATAATATCTCATGGCATCTAAAACAGTCATTATAATATGAGTCATTTTTTATCTTAGTGATACTCATGTTTTCTCTAAAGCACACTTAAGGAGGTTTTGCATTACTCTTATCAAAGAATTGGCTCACTTTGTATTAATCAACTTTGCTTTATTGTATGTATGAGTTCTACTTCATTCATTTCTCTTTTGATCTTCATTATTTCCTTTGGGTTTATTTTGTTGTTCTTTCTTGAACATTTTGACTTGAATACTTAATCCACATTTTTA
>NW_003852480.1:1095408-1099288 GCF_000181295.1 Otolemur garnettii
CTGTGATGCCACAGCAACCTCCAGCTCTTGGGCTTAGGCGATTCTCTTGCCTCAGCCTCCCTCCTCGAGTAGCCAGGACTAGAGGTGCCTAACACATCGCCTGGCTATTTTTTTGTTGCATTTTGGCCAGGGCCAGGTTTGAACACGCCACCCTTGGTATATGGTGCTGGCACCTCACTCACTGAACCACAGGTACCACACAGTACATAAATTTTATTATTGAATTCAGTGCTTACTTAGATTTGTCAATATATTTAACTGACTTCTTGTCTTAGCCTTTCCTTATGTCCTACCATTTCTTACTGAAATGTTATTTAGAACTTTTTAATTTAATTTAATTTTATTTTACTTTTTGCAGTTTTTGGCCAGGACAGGGTTTGAACCTGCCACCTCTGGTATACGGGTCCAGCACCCTACTCCTTGAGCCACAGGCACCACCTTATTTTATTTTTTAATTGGCAAAATTTGAATATAGTTATTATGTACAATATGATGCCTTGACTTTGTGGGACGACACTGTTGAGCTAATTAATATATACATTACCTTGGGCGGCGCCTGTGGCTCAGTGGGTTGGGCACTGGTCCCATACACTGAGGGTGGTGAGTTCAAACCTGGCCCTGACCCAACAGCAACAAAAAAATAGCCAGGCATTGTGGCGGGCACCTGTAGTCCCAGCTACTTGGGAGGCTGAGGCAAGAGAATTGCCTAAGCCCATCCAGGAGTTGGAGGTTGCTGTGAGCTGTGACACCACGGCACTCTACTGAGGGTGATAAAGTGAGACTCTGTCTCTTCAAAAATAGATAAATAAATAAATAATATATGCATTACCTCACAATATTGTTTTTGTGGTGAAAACAAAATCTACTCCTTGGGTGATTTTCAAATGACAATACGTTGTTATTAACTACAGTCACTGTGTTGTACAATAGATCTCATGAACTTCTTCCTTTCTCACTGAAATGTTCTACCTTTTGACCAACACCTCCCCACCTTTCTCTGCAGCCTCTGGTGACCACCATTGTGCTCTCTGCTTCTACAAGTTTAACTTTTTTAGATTTCACATGCAGGTAGGATTATGTGACGTTTGTCTTTCTGTACCTGGTTTTCACTTAGCATAATATCCTCCAGGTTCTTCCATTTTGTCACACATTACAGGATTTCCATCCTTTTTGAGGCTGAATAGTACTGCACCGTATATATATGTATGTCCCACATTTTCTTCATCCATTCATTCATTCATGGATATTTAAGTTATTCCATCTTGGTTATTGTGAATAATGCTGCAATGGACAGGGAATACAGGAATTTCTTTGACATACGGATTTTATTTCCTTAGGTTGTATACTCACATCACACTTAGTTCTATTTTAAAGATTTTTGAAGAACTTCCATACTGTTTTCTGTAATGACTGTACTAATTTACATTACTATAAATAATGTACAAAGATTCTCTTTTCCTTACATTCTCTTATGTTTCATCGTTTGGATAGTAGCCATTCTAATAGATAGGAGATTGTATCTCACTGCAGTTTTAATTTACATGCCTCTGATAATGAGTGAGGTTGAGCATTGTTTCATATATCTATTGTCCATCCATCTGCCTTCTTTAATGAAATGTCTAATCAAGCCCTTTGCCGATTTTTTAATTGGGTTGTTTTCTTGTTATTGAGTTCTTAGATATTCAGCATATTAATCCCTTGTCAGATATATGGTTTATAAACATTTTCTCCCATCCTATAGGTTCTCTCTTCACTCTCTCAATGGTTTCCTTTGCTGTGCAGAAGCTTATCAGTGTGATATACTCACATTTGTCTGTTTTCACTTCTGTTGCTTGTTTTCTGTTCATATCCACATAATCATCACCTAATCCATTGTCATGGAGATTTTCTCCTATGTTTTCCTCTAGTCGTTCCAGTTTCACTTTTATATTTACATTTTAATCCATTTTGAGTTGATTTTTATGTCTGGTGTGAAATAAGGGTTTAATTACATTATTCTTTATGTATCTACTTTTCCCCAACACCATTTATTAAAGAGACTGTCCTTTTTCCATTTTGTGTTCTTGGCACTGTTGTGAAACATTGATTTGCTTTAAACATGTGGATTTCTTTCTGGGTTCTATTCTGTTCCACTTGTCTGTGTGCCTGTTTTTTTTGCCAGTATCATGCAAGTTGATTACTATAGAATGGTAGTATAGTTTGAAATCAGGTACTGTGATGTCTTTATCTTTGTTCTTTTTGCTCAAGATTTCTTGGGCAGTTTGTGGTCCATTGTGGTTCCATTTAAGATTACTTTTTTTCTATTTCTGCAAAAAATGGAAATTTTGGAATTTGATAGCAATTACATTAAATCTGTAAATAGTGTGGAATAGTATGGACATTTTAACAATGTTAATTCTGCTACTTTATGAACACAGGATATCTTTCCATTTATATTTGTTTTCTTCAATTTCTATCATCAATGTTTTAAAGTTTTCAATGTACAGATTTTTCACCTCCTTGATTACATTTATTCCTATGTAGTTTTTTGGTAGTTACTGTGAATGGGATTTTTCTCTTACTTAATTTTTTTTTGATAGATCATTGTTAGTGTATGAAAATGCTACTGACTTTTGCATGTTGATTTTGTATTTTTCTACTTTACTAAATCTGTTTATTATTATAGTTACAAAAGTTTTTTTTTTGCAGACTTTTTAGGGTTTTCTATGTATATGACTGTGTTGTCTACTATAATAAAACTTCTTATTTTCCAATGTGGGAAACTTTTATTTCTTTCTCTTGCTTAATTTCTCCAGTTTAGAAGGTTTATTAAGCAGGGTATGATGTACCGTGGCAAACTTGGTGAGTTTATGTATATCTGGAAATGTCTGTTTTTCCCTTACTCTTAAATTTCTGTTTAGCTGAATATAGTGATTTTAAGTTAAAAATTATTTTTTCTCTTATTTCTGATGCAATGTCTGATAGCAATCGAGGTCTTGTTTTCATGTAGGCAATTTGCTTTTACTCAAAATAGTTTTTAGAATATCCTTTTTCCTTGGTAATCAATTTTTTTCCTCCCTCCCTCCCTCCCTCCCTTCCTTCCTTCCTTCCTTCCTTCCTTCCTTCCTTCTTTCCTTCCTTCCATGTTTATTTTAGGTAGTCTATGCCAACAGTTAGTAAATTTTTAAATGTGAAGGTTTTTTTCATTCTTCGTTTAGGGAAAATTAAGCTATTATCTTTTAAATTAAAGCCTCATCATCATTTTAGCTAACTTCTCTTTCTGAAGATACTCTAATCCTCTTAATCTCTTTTTAAAGTACCCAATATCAATCTTAATAATAATTTCAATGATGCAAGTATACACAAAACACAGAGAAGCCCACTGTCAGGACTGCTAACCATCTTCCTTTCTTGATGCATTAAGATATGTACTGTGTCAGCTTATACAGACTAACTCTCTCAATGAAGTACATGGTCACATAATTCACCGGAAGGAAGCTTATTTGCTCACAAAATATTTCACCTTGTTACAGTCCTTGCATAGCTTACATTATATTTTCTACGGAGCCATGAAATACATACACTTTAAGTCACACTTTCTTTTTTACTATAGTTAATCCTTGACATACAAGGTATATCCTTCTAAAAACATTCCATAGTTAAGAACTCTTGCTGATAGTATGTTTGCCAGGTGGATGAGGAGATTTGATCTTCTTTCCTGCACATTCCCATAAAGGAAAGGAGGGAACCTGTCCTGTGCCTGCAGCTGCCCTCCTTCCCAGCCCACCTCCCAGACTCAGACAAGATCTCTTTGATCCACATTTATCAGAAAGTTTTCACAATTTTTCATGTTTAATTTTATGGACTATTTAATGTTAAATAATAAAGCTTCTAAACTCGT